>NC_069502.1:364122496-364147496 GCF_027579735.1 Bombina bombina
CAAGCAATCACATTTACTTTCGTAATACCAATGCTAAACCCAACAAGCGCAAAAATCCGCTATAAACCCCTTATCGCGCGCCCAAACGTTAGTGCCCAAAATGTAACATTTATAATAAGCTTATTATGGATCATATGAATGCAGTTAGTTGCTTATTGTAGTAAATAACCTTAGGAAAAAAAAGATCTGTAGGACAGTTAGCCTTGTAGCTTGCATGCTATGAGGCTGATGAAAAAATGAGAGGATCTAGGGTAAGAAAAGGTTAGCATAGGTTGTATGCATTGTACTTCATAAATAAATAAAAAATACTAAAGTCTACAATATATGATGACTTTTTAAACCAAGTTATACACACCCAAGTTAAGTTTGTTTTTCTAGGCAGATTTTAAGCAGAGCAGGTACAGAAGTGAACAATAGAGAAATCATATGTGAATAGCTGTTTTGGCCTAAAAAACTTCCTTGAGTAGTATTGCATTGCTTAAAGGGGTAGCCTGCTTCAAAATTGTTATTGTTTAAAAAGATAGATAATCCCTTTATGACCAATTCCCTACTTTTGCATTACCAACATTGTGATATTAATACACTTTTTACATCTGTGATTAGCTTGTATTTAAGCCTCTGCAGACTGCCCCATTGTTTCAGTTCTTTCAACAGACTTGCTTTTTAGCCAATCGGTGCTGACTCATAAAAAACTCCACAGGAGTGAGCACAACGTTATCTACATGGTATACGTTAACTAGCGCTGTCTAGCTGTGAAAAACTGTCTAAATGCACTGAGATAAGTAGCCTTCAAGGGTTTATAAATCACCATATGAGCCTACCTAGGTTTAGCTGTCAACAAAGAATACCAAGGGAACAAAGCGGTTTTGATGATAAAAGTAAATTGGAAAATTGTTTAAAATTGCATATCCTGAATCATGAAAGTTTTAATTTTGACTAGACTATCACTTTAAAAGATATATCTGAAGCAAAAAAGGTGAGACATTTTATAGCTCATTTGCATGGCATTACCCACTGACCTTTGCTCCAGTGGAAAAAACTGCTAGTTCTGTTTTTTTTGTGGGAAAATATACAGATGGCTATTTAATGATCTTTTGTGTGTCACTATGCTCATAGACGAGAAGTAAAAAGTTGTATTTTCTGTTTAACTCTATGTCACTTAAAGTGTGACTGGTTTGGTTGTAATAACATTATTTATTATGCTTACTGCCCTACTCCCTTTTTAAGCACAAGTCTTCTACTCCAGTTAATCTCAGTAGACTTTGTGCTATGTGATGTCAGACATTATTGTCCAGCATCAACCTATAAATATATATATATATATGTTGTTTTTCCCTTAAATAGAAATTGCTGGTGATGTCTAATGAGAGATTTCCATACCATTTAAATGCCTCATATGCTTTTGCAGAAATAATTTGGTTAAAGGGTATTTTGCTTAATTCCAATGGGAAAACACAATTGTTCAATGCAGCAGTTGCCACTTTTTATTATTTCCTCATTGCAGTATCAATGTTAAAAAACAATTACTAGAAATTGCTGAGAAAGCCAAAAAGGAATTACTATGTCAAGCACTTGAACTAGGTGCATCAAAACATGGCAGCCACTCTTCTGGGCGGTTAGAACCAGTTACTGATAGGTTAGTTTTATTTGATAACACCAGGGAATATTTTGTGCCAACTCAACCCGAGGTGTCATTAATTGCATTGGCTCTTTAAAAAAAATAAAAAAAATACTGTAATTGCTTACATCAATGTTTGTTTTTCATTACATAGCAAGATTTTATCACATTACTTTATTGTACATAAATCACAATCAAGCAGACCTCAGTGTGAAAACCCCCCAATTCTATTCTTAAAGGGATAGTCTAGTCAAAATTAAACTTTCATGATTCAGATAGGGCATGCAATTTTAAACAACTTTCCAATTTACTTATATTATCTAATTTGCTCAATTCTTTAGATATCCTTTGTTGAAATAATAGCAATGCACATGTGTGAGCCAATCACACAAGGCCTTTATGTGCAGCAACCAATCAGCAGCTACTGAGCATATCTAGATATGCTTTTCAGCAAGTGATATCAAGAGAATGAAGCAAATTAGATAATAGAAGTAAATTAGAAAATTGTTTAAAATGACATGCTCTTTCTAAATCACAAAAGAAAAAAATTGGGTTTCATGTCCCTTTAAAGGGACACTGTACCCAAAATGTTTCTTTTGTAATTTAGAAAGAGCATTTTATAATAGGAGTAAATTAGAAAGTTGCTTAAAATTTCATGCTCAATCTGAATCACAAAAGAAAAGTTTTGGGTACAGTGTCCCTTTAATTGTAAATACAGGCAATCCTATGCTTTATGAAGTAAGCATTAAAGGACTAGAAAATTCAGCAGATTTGCATAATCAAAAAAATGCATAATAAAAAGATAATGAACTTCAAATGAGTAGTAGATTTTTTTCTGACAAATTTCAAAGTTATGTCTATTTCCACTTCCCCTGTATCATGTGACAGCCATCAGCCAATCACAAATGCATAAATATTCTATGAGTTATAAGAAAAAAAAGGGAGCGCAGCTTCATCCGGTAAAAAAGTTCATCTTTATTAATTTGAGTACATAGATAAAATTCCAGCAGCAGCAGGAAACATAGAACAGGGATGAAAGGTCTGACTAGTTTTGGCTATCTCGCCGTAATCGTAAACCTGTACATCTTAAAATTGTATTGGTTTAAAAATACTTTACTATTCTCTAATTGGTTGAATAGAGGGCGTTGTTTGCTGAAACATATTAACTCCATGAGTGCTGAAAGGGGTAGTGGGAGCTAGATAACTATACATACTGAATCTTGGAATATTTTAATGAAAACTATTTTACACCAGTATGTTCTGAAGGTGACAGATAATATTTACAGAAAGAAAGGAGGTTGGAATAATACCTAAATAATTCATACATCCTATATCTAAACATACATTTAAGATGGTTTTAGTATTATTGTATATATACCATATTGTTGAATATAATGCTACATAAATAGGTGTAACCCCTCTATATATCAAGAAAAAATGTTTAGAAAAAATGTTTCTCATATCACATATAGTTCAAGGGCAAAGGTGATATATACTCATACTCATATCTATAATGCAATACAATACATTGGTCTCAATTGACTAGAGGAACCCCCTAAAAATCAACCAAAATAATACAATTGTCTGAAAGAAACCTATTGGATTTAACCTATTCGTAGGTTAAGACACCTCAGGATAACTACGTGATCATAGTATTTGATTATAGCAGAACTGATGAAAAACATGTAGTTTCATCTAAAGCATATTAAGCTCTATAATTCTAGTATCTTATGGTATCCTAATACGATTTATTCTTTCAGACAGTTCATACCTTATATATATATGTAAAGGTACTGAACACTGAAGTAGTGCAATGATAATAAACTAATAAGCTAAAGGCATATACACTGATGTATGGTGTAAAAGAAACCAATTGTCTTATAACTAACAATAGTCAGTAACTAAGAATTCCGAGCCATTATGGCCCAAATAAGTATCTAATAACACCAAACCTATAGTCATTTAGAAAATATCAATGGTAATATTTAAGGTGATACAAATTCTTAAAGGACACAATCTATAAAATATATATATAAATTGTCAGAGTCATATAAACCCCTATTATATGATGTGCAGAGTATTACATATGTTTATGACTTGGAAAAATGAAAAGATATTATATGTATATGTAGGGACAGATAGCTCCAGAGAGGGGGTGATTATACACATGTGCTACCTAACGTATGAACAGTGTGCAGTTAACTATACAATACAGGTATCATCGCCTCTGCAAGCACACAGAGTTATGTGATTGCATATTGGGATATCGGCCGCAGGTACATAAGGGATTGACAAATGTAAAGGGGAGACCGATTGTGTCCGGCATAGGCTCCTTTTTGGAGCCTTTATCAGAATGGCTGGACTCAATTCTACAGCCTATAGTTGAAACACTACATAGTCATATCAAGGACACCACACATATTTTGGAAATGTTGGAGCAAGTACACTGGTCCCCTAATTCTAGTTGGTTGACCATTGATGTGGTGGCACTCTATTCGAGTATCCCTAAAGATATGGGATTAAAAGCAATCAGACATTTTTTGGAACCCATTTATGGTACAGACAGTGAAGCTACCAAATACATCTTAAGGGTTACTGTGTTCTTGTTAGAACACAATTATTTCTTGTTTGAAGGGGTCTACTATCTGCAGAGACAAGGGACAGCCATGGGGGCAAAATTTGCCCCCTCATATGCTAACATCTTTATGGGCTGGCTTGAGAGAACCTTTGTCTACTCAGATAGTGACCCCTTCAGGAAACATATCTTACTGTACAAACGCTTCATAGATGACCTACTAATTGTATGGTCATCAGATAAGATGAACGCAGAGAAGTTTGTACAGTACTTGAATACTAGTGAAAACGGGGTACAATTTACCTATGAATGGAGTAAATTTTCCATCAATTTCCTAGATGTGACCCTAGTAGGTGATTCAAACACTGGCCGAATCACTTCTAGGTTGTATAGAAAGCCAATTTCTGGCAATACACTTTTGCACCACAAAAGCTCACATCCAAGGCATGTATTTAAGGGAATTGCCAAGGGGCAGTTGCTACGTACTAGACGCCTATGCAGTTCAGACCAGGACTTTGCTGTTGAAAGCAAGGGTATGGTTGACAAACTAGTGGAAAGGGGTACCGGCCGGAGATGGTCAGAAACGTGGCTAAGGAGGTGGCTGGGGTGAGTAGGCAGGAGGCCCTAAAACACAAATACAAGAGTGACATGGATGATAGAACTATGTTCATTACCAAGTATTCTACAGAGTATGATGAGGTGTGTGCCATCCTCAAAAGATATTTTCCAATACTGTACGGGGACAAAGCCCTAAAGGAAGTGGTAGCTAAGGGTTTCAAATGCATATATTCAAAAAATATGACTTTGGGCAACATATTATCTCCTTCCCTATTACCCCTTACAAAGAAGCCATCTTCTTGGCTTAGTATCCAAGGAACATACAAATGTGGTGATGGGAGGTGCAAAGCCTGTGATTATCTGGTAGAGGGTAAGGAATTTTATTCCTGTACCACAAACCAAACTTTTAAAACCAACGGGCTTATAAAATGTTCAACACCTTATACTATATACTTAATTGAGTGTACACAACATCACCAACAGTATGTTGGCAAAACTAGTCGAGATGTGCGTACCCGAATACGGGAACACTTGGGTTACATTAAAAACGAAGTAACATGTTCAGCACTCTCCAGACACTTCATTGAAACACATGCTTGTTTAGTCAATACCTTCAAATGGAGGGCTATCGAAGTAATAAAAAAACCGTTAAGGGGGGGAGACAAGGATACACTCCTAGCCAGACGTGAAACCTTCTGGATTTTTAAATTAAGGACTAGAGTTCCTGATGGATATAACTCGGAGTTCGATTTGATCAATCATTGGCAATAAGCCAATGAATGGGCTATAACTTTATCTGCCCATAGAGCTGTGCCCTTTGTCTATCACCAATATATGTGATTATTCATTTTACTATCTATTATTACTTTATGTGACTATTTATCCTTATTTGTACTGTAGTAGTGGCAATACCTGCCAACTCCAGCCAACCATTTACCCTTTACTCGTTTTTGGCCGCCTGCGGTCGATATCCCAATATGCAATCACATAACTCTGTGTGCTTGCAGAGGCGATGATACCTGTATTGTATAGTTAACTGCACACTGTTCATACGTTAGGTAGCACATGTGTATAATCACCCCCTCTCTGGAGCTATCTGTCCCTACATATACATATAATATCTTTTCATTTTTCCAAGTCATAAACATATGTAATACTCTGCACATCATATAATAGGGGTTTATATGACTCTGACAATTTATATATATATTTTATAGATTGTGTCCTTTAAGAATTTGTATCACCTTAAATATTACCATTGATATTTTCTAAATGACTATAGGTTTGGTGTTATTAGATACTTATTTGGGCCATAATGGCTCGGAATTCTTAGTTACTGACTATTGTTAGTTATAAGACAATTGGTTTCTTTTACACCATACATCAGTGTATATGCCTTTAGCTTATTAGTTTATTATCATTGCACTACTTCAGTGTTCAGTACCTTTACATATATATATAAGGTATGAACTGTCTGAAAGAATAAATCGTATTAGGATACCATAAGATACTAGAATTATAGAGCTTAATATGCTTTAGATGAAACTACATGTTTTTCATCAGTTCTGCTATAATCAAATACTATGATCACGTAGTTATCCTGAGGTGTCTTAACCTACGAATAGGTTAAATCCAATAGGTTTCTTTCAGACAATTGTATTATTTTGGTTGATTTTTAGGGGGTTCCTCTAGTCAATTGAGACCAATGTATTGTATTGCATTATAGATATGAGTATGAGTATATATCACCTTTGCCCTTGAACTATATGTGATATGAGAAACATTTTTTCTAAACATTTTTTCTTGATATAAAGAGGGGTTACACCTATTTATGTAGCATTATATTCAACAATATGGTATATATACAATAATACTAAAACCATCTTAAATGTATGTTTAGATATAGGATGTATGAATTATTTAGGTATTATTCCAACCTCCTTTCTTTCTGTAAATATTATCTGTCACCTTCAGAACATACTGGTGTAAAATAGTTTTCATTAAAATATTCCAAGATTCAGTATGTATAGTTATCTAGCTCCCACTACCCCTTTCAGCACTCATGGAGTTAATATGTTTCAGCAAACAACGCCCTCTATTCAACCAATTAGAGAATAGTAAAGTATTTTTAAACCAATACAATTTTAAGATGTACAGGTTTACGATTACGGCGAGATAGCCGAAACTAGTCAGACCTTTCATCCCTGTTCTATGTTTCCTGCTGCTGCTGGAATTTTATCCATGTACTCAAATTAATAAAGATGAACTTTTTTACCGGATGAAGCTGCGCTCCCTTTTTTTTCTTATTATTCACACATTGGATTACAAGGAATCCTCTTTGCAGTCTCTGTCCGATTACATCCCCGTTCCTACCTTCTCAGCGTTTAATGCTTCAGTTTGGAAGCGGATTGTCTTCACAGGAAGGATTCACTACGGAGCGGTTCAGCCAATGGGCTCGCAGCCTCACACACACCCCCAGTTTAGACGTCATGCCTAGGCGCCGGGACGCTTGAAACAGAGAAAGATCAGCGGCGTTACACGCCAAGCGGAGGATCTCTATCAGCGCATACCTTGTACAGCCTTGAGCAATCAATCGTCTAGAACCGGAGAATATTTTGGCAGAAGGGTGAGTTTGTTTCACTCTATTCCGCAATGATGGATGCCTGTTTTTCCTCACTACTGGGGGTGTTTGCTGTGTAGACCTGCTGGGGCATATACCGCTACTATTTAACTGACCTTTGTGAAGATTCCACGACATTGGTTTGGAACATTAAATTTGTAGAGACGCACTAGTTTTCAATTTGGGAATATTTTCTTCGTTGTTATTTATTCTATGAGTTCTTGCACATGCTCAGTAGGAGCTGGTGACTCAAAAAGTGTAAATAAAAAAAGACTGTGCACATTTTGTTAATGGAAGTACATTTGAAAATTGTTTAAAATTGCATGCTGTAGGGGGGGGGGGGGGCAACCGCCAAAGAGATCAGTCGCATCTGAACAGAGCTCCAGGATTATGGATTAAAGAAGTGGAAATATCCCTGTACCATAAGCCTACTACTACATCTAAGAGCTCATGAGCACTCGTTTAAGCACGCAGTGAGGAGAACAATCATCTGCAGAGGATATATATGCAGCTTTAACCTTGCGACTTTGCTGGGTTGTAAGCGCAGCCATTTTCTCTCCAGGCCCTCCCACAGAAGCTTAGGCTAACGGCGGATTCAATGACCTACAATATGTTCCCTCTGTGGATGCCATAGCCATCATTATTCCTTATCTCTATGGGCTAACCTATAAACCCGGTGTTATAACTGACAGCCTGTTGTGACCAGCTTTTATCGCAGTGTGGTCTACAAGATGGACGCCATCAGCATGCTTGGGGGATTAGCTCGCATGCTAGCAAAGCACCACGCTGCCTTTGAGGAGACCTTATGCATTGCTCTCGACACAAGCGACATCTGTGTGCCTCAGCTGTTTACACAGCCGACTCCCGGTACGGAGGGTAGCGCTTTGGAACCCTGGTGTCAGGGTGAGGACGTTTCATACAGTGAGGCTCCATTATCTACAAAGGCGGTAAGAGACTTTCATCTGAGGCCTGATGCCTGTGAAACACGGCTCGGTTCACAGATCCTTTGCGACTGCACGCAGGACTTGCTGACCTCCATATTGATGCCTGTGAGAAGTGCGCTTTTTGAGGGCGCTAATTACCATCTGGTCTGCCGTGATATTAACCCCACAGAACTTGGAACAAAGTCAGTATTAGAAGAAATTTCCCCCCTGCGACAACATCTTTGTCTTATGACTTTTCTGGCACCTAAAGGGAATCTGCTTCCCAAGTCCACTGCAAAGTTATGGAAAGCAGGCATAGGTTAGCAAATAGTATGCCCCACTGCCTACTAACTGTTGATTAACACTCTGGACATACTGCCATATAGATAAGCTTACCTCCAATTTGCTCACACGTTCACATTGTATATAGGTTCTGTTCATTATTGAGCAAAGTTTTTTTTCTCCATATTGTTGATCTATTATGTGAAATATCGTATTTAATGAAAATGCTATCAGTTCATATGTGTTTTAAATGATTTTTCACTTTGCATATAATGTCTCTTACGCAATGTATTTGGCATACTGAGATATGTATTTTTTTATTGTCACATATGTTTGCTTATCTATTTGTAAGCTAATATACTCATCTATGTAAGCTCACATCTCTCCTCTGTATGCTGTCTCCATATAAAGTGAGATACTATAGTTCTTGAGATTATAGGGATAGCTTAGTTTAGCTTAGTTTCAGAGAAGTGTTTTAGGACAGTGTTACTCTTATGTGAGACTTAGATTAAGCTAATCCAGCATATGACACATTCGCCTATCTATTTTATATGGCTACTGCTGTTCAGCTTCTATATACTTTGAAAACTGAGTCCTGTTTCCCTATAGCATAGGCGTAGCCAGCAGCCGAGGCGGCGCCCTAACATTTATTGTATATAGCATTGTAGCTATTATCTCAAACTCAATTGTCCTACTCCATTTCTTATAATAATACTATTCCTCTGTTGCTAGTATCTAATTTGTATAGAAGAGTGTTGTTTGTTCCCACATTCCTTCAAACTATGGGGTTCAGCTGGTAACTTAGGAGCAATCTTACATAATTAGTGGCGTTTTATATTATGAGGATCTCATCTTAGTTCCCACACTTCACCTATGCCTACACCCATAGTTTGCACACCTATGATGTTTCCTATATTTTAATTTAAACGGGCTACTTAAGGCGCTTGTATAGCGTATTCAATGACTAAATACTAAATATATTATATTCGCAGCTACTATTTGAGGTTTACTTCATCTGCCTATGATATTCCTATATTTTAATAGCCTCATTAGGTATATATCTTATCCATCGTATAAAAGTTCCCACCCCCGCCCCTCCATCTCCATAATGAATCTCCTCTTTTAGGAGGGCTGCTCATGCGGCTTCTCTTGCTTATACCGCAATCCACCTATACCCATAAGTCCTACCCTATTATTTGCATAGCAGACCTGTATTCTCATTTTTGTTTTTATTTAACATATCGATTGCTAAACCATTCTAAGTTTATAGGTCTAAAAATTATCTGAATCATGAAAGTTTAATTGTGACTTGAGTGTCCCTTTAACAGACACTTTGAAATAATGTGGGGATAGTGTCTTACATTACATTTTTACACTTAATTGCATCAGTAATTCTTATTACATACTGTATCATTATTATTTTTTCATACAGCCCTGTCTTAGTTTGCAATAGACAGCACCAAAGGGAACATCTTAAAGGCACATGAAACACTTTGAGATTGTAATATAAAATGTTTAACTGTGCATTGTAAAACAACTTTGCAACACAATTTTATAATTTATGTGCTTTCTTTAAGGTGATTTAACTCTGACCCTAACTGGTCTAGGCAGAGCTTATCAGATTAAACCCAACTATAAAACAATGAAGGTTTTGCTAAGATAAAATAACTGTGGTTAGCTGTGTCTATTCCAGTAACAAGTCCTGATTCCAGATTGGCTCCTCCAGATTTGGCAAGCGGTGATTGGAGTTTGGCCAGTATGTTAATTTATTGCAAGAAAGCAGAAAACAATATTGTTTTTACAATGTGTTTACTGTACTTTTATCAAACCAATTGATTAAAGGGACACTCAAGTCAAAATTAAACTTTCATTATTCAGATAGAGCATGCAATTTTAAACAACTTTCCAATTTACTTCCATTAACAAAATGCATACATTCTTTTTATATTTAAACTTTTTGAGTAAAAAAAAAAAACTTTTTGAGAAAACAAATCAATTACTCATTTAAAGTTCAGACTAAGTGCTATTGCATTGTCTTGTTATCTTGCATTTGTTGATTATGCAAATCTACTGTGTTGACTGGTCCTTTAAGTACATATACAGCAAATGTACACTGTTATACAGACTGTACACTCACTACTTTACATTATAGCAAGGTGTCATTTCTTCAGTGTTGTCACATGAAAAGTTATAATAAAATATTTACAAAAATGTGAGGGGTGTACTCACCTTTGTGAGATACTGTAGGTGGATTAGTGGCTCACAAACATATAGCCCTATTCCAATGAATTAGAAGAGCCGTGCATATAATTTTTGGCTTCAAGTTTAGATAGTAGAAGTAATTTTTCAAAAATATTACTAAAGTGATGAACAAGTGAAAGTCAAAATCAAATTTTCATGATTCAGATAGAGCATGCAGTTTTAAAGGGATTGGAAAGTCAAAATTAAACTCACATGATTCAGATAGAGCTGGTCATTTTAAGACACTTTTAAATTAACTTCGATTTTCAAATGTGCTTCGTTCTCTTAGTATCCCTTGTTAAAAAATGAATACACACATATCATACACTAGTGGGAGCTGCTGCTAATTGGTGCCTGCACACATTTGTCTCTTGTGATTGGCTAAATAGATATTTTTAGCTTCCTGTCAGTAGTGCAATGCTGCCCCTTCAGCAAAGGATAACAAGAGAATGAAGAAAATTTGATAATAGAATTAAATTGGAAAGTTGTTTAAAATTGTATGTTCTATCTGAATCATAAAAGAACATTTTGGGGTTTACTTTCCCTTTAAGCAACTTTCTTATCTACTGTACATCTATTCTCACATTTGTTTTGTTTTCTTGGTATCTTTTCTTGAAAACTATATCTAAGCAGGCTGAGGAGCAGCAATGCCCTACTGAGAGCTTTCTGGTGATTGGTTGATATAGCCATATGACCTTCTCATTGGCTTGCCAGATGTGCTCAGCTACATCCCAGTAGTGCATTGGTACCAAGAGAAAAAAACTAATTTAGTAATAAAAGTAAACTAAAAAAGATGTTTAGAATTGCATGCTGTATCTGAATCGTGAAATATTCATTTTTTAAACTTTACAGTTCCTTTCATAGCTAACTAATAGAAAATATAATCACTTTAAGGACACTGTGGTCCCTGCACTGTGAGGTTATCTAGTTGTGCAGCATGGTTAAAGGGACAGTCAAGTCAAAAATTGTTATTGTTTCAAAAGATAGATAATCCCTTTATTACCCATTCCCCAGTTCTGCACAGAAAACCTGGTTATATTAATATACTTTTTAACTCTGTGATTATCTTGTATCAAAGCCTCTTCTGACAGCCCCCTGATCACATTAATTTTTATTTCTTATCTATTGACTTGCATTTAAGCCAATTAGTGCTGTGTTGTGCACAACCCACAGGCGTGAGCACAATGTTATCTATATGACGCACATGAGCTAGTACTCCCCTGTTGTGAAACGTTAAGAAAAGCATGTAATAAGAGGCTTTCTTTAGTGACTTAGAAACAGGCAGAAATTTTGAGATTTAAAGGTTATAAAGTATATTAATATAACAATGTTGGTTGTGCAAAGCCGGGGAATGGGTAGTAAAAAGCATTATCTGTCTTTTAAAACAACAACAATTTTTGTGTTGACTGTCCCTTTAAAGTACCAGCAAATACAGTAGAAATGCATAATCAACTAGTGTATACTAGAAAGACAATGCAGTAACACTTCGGTCCCTATTTATTAAGCTGCTTATAAATAACACAAACATATTTACTGCTTAACTTGTGTTCCCTTAGTTCAATATTGTAATTGTAAAAAAGAAAATAAATCAGCCTTAGTATATTAATTGGTAGACATTTGATTAAAAAAAATAGAAACAAGAATGGTACAAAAAATTGTAGAAATAATTAAAAGTCAAAAAAAACTTTTTTTAATTAATCAGAGGTATAGAATAAGGAAGTTTTTAAAAATTGGAATGGTTTTTAAATTAAAATTCAGGATATGTTGTAGCAAATACAACTATTCACCCTTTGAAAGACCACAATATTTTTTTATATTTAAGAAAGTAAAATGGATTCTCTGAACCTTACTTATTATAATTATGAACATGATTATTATGGTACATTTCATTTAAAGTAATGCATTTAAATTGAATTATATGAGTTTGTTGCATAAATCACCCCAGATGTTAATATTTAACATATCCTTTATACTTAGTTAGAAAAGAAACATATATATATATATATATATATATATATATATATATATATATATATAATAATAATAAATATTATTATTATTATTATTATAAAACATTACATTATATTTGTTTTACATTTGTTTCATTATTTGTTTGTTTTTGACTTGCTTACTTTTTAAAATCAATAACAAGAAAGGGAAAAAAAGAAAAAGAAAATAAATCAATATAGAAAATTGCTTTGTGGGATGCTGAATATCTAAATAATTTCCTAATGCCACAACAGCACAGGATAGTTAGTCTTCTAGATAGAAACTTATGAAAGACGAACTGTACTATATTTAGTTTAGCCATCTAAAATTAATTATTAATATATCTTTTTAAAATTGTTGTCTAAGGCATCATTGGTCAGTTGAAACGCTGAAGATAGAAGGGATAAATAGAAGGGATCAAACATTTTATTTTTAAAAGTTTTTTAACATTATTTACTAAATCTTAATTTATTGTGAGCACTACAAATGAGTGTGACATAGTTGTTTTTTTTTTTTTTTTTAAATATTCTTTAAAAATAAACATCCAGAAAGATATGAATGGATATGATTAATTGCCCTCACAAACTAGTACATTTAAAAGCTGGTTTTGGGCAAGCTAAAAAAATAAATAATAGTATCATATTTTATTAATCAGGGTAAAATATTCACATAAAATATAAAAAAATAGTAGAATGCCAAATGTGTTTATTATTACTATTATTATTATTATTATTATTATTATTATTATTATTATTATTAATAATAGTAATAATACGCCAAAGAGACTGAATATAATGTTAAAATAAATGTGCTTAAAAATATATTCATAGAAATTTTCATCAAGGCATAAAATGTAAGAACAGAAGTTTGATCTTGAAAATAAAATAACCAGCAAGAATATTTTTCCTAAGGTATTGTGAGCTGTCATTACTAAATCTTACTTTACTCTGTAACATATGTTTGCAAAATGTTGTAAGTAAAGCTTTAATTAAGATTCCTTCACTCTGCAACAAACATTAACATTTTATAGACCAATTTAATAAAAAGGAGAAAGAATACAACCCTTGTTTGATTTACTACCTAGTTATTTAACGTGAAACTATGAGACATAATTTAACCTGCGGTACAAAAGTAAATGAAGTTAGCGATACATATAAAAATGTTAAACAATAAGAACAAATAAATTGTGGCATTTCATGCCAAGTTGTACTCTGTTCTCCGCTTCATTTTTCTACATATGCCAGTAGTAATTTAACATCAGCAAATACTCATTTTGACTAGTTCTACCTGTTATGATTCACTGCTATGAATAATTTTACCTCTCAGAGAGCAATCAGTAGGTAAAATGCTTTCTTTTTTTTTAATCAAACTATGACTAGACCTTCAAGATTTCTTTTTTTCTCTGTGTTTTCTTACTATGTTCTTTAACCCCTTCACTACCGGTCCGGGACTTTCAAAGAAGAACTTGGCCAAAATACCAGAGAATTTTTAGCATTTTTGCTATCACTCCATTTAAAGAGAAATAGAGCCTTATTTTATTATTTACCTTTTAAAACTATATATTTTTTCAAGTAGACAACCCAAGGTATTGATCTAGGTCCATTCATGCCACCATTTCACTGCCAAATGCAATCATATAAAAAAAAGTTAACTTTTTCACAAACTTTGGGTTTCTCACCGAAATTATTTACATACTGCTTGTGCAATCATGGCACAAATTATTGTTAAAGGGACAGTCGACACCAGAATTTTTGTTGTTTAAAAAGATAGATAATCCCTTTATTACCCATTCCCCAGTTTTGCAAAGCCAACACTGTTATATTAATACACGTTTTACTTCTGTGACTAATTTGTATCTAAGCATTTTCTGACCGCCTTTAATCACATGACTTTTAGTTCTTATCTATTGACTTGCATTTTAGCCAATTAGTGCAGTGTCTGCCACTAGCCACAAGCGTGATCACAATGCTATCTATATGGCCTACATGAGCTTGCTCTCCCCTGCTGTGAAAAGTAAATAAAATAGAGGCAGCCTTCAAGGGCTTAGAAATTATCATATGTGCCTTCCTAGGTTTGTTTTCAACTAAGAATACCAAGAGAACAAAGCAAAATTGTTGATAAAAGTAAATTGGAAAGTTGTTTAAAATGACATGCCCTATTTGAAAAATGAAAGTTTTTTTTGGACTTGACTGTCCCTTTAAAGCTTCTCTGTGATCCCCTTTGTTCAGAAATAGCAGACCTATATGGCTTTGCCATAGCTTTTTGGTAATTTATAGAAGGCCACTAATTGCAGCTGCGCACCAAACTTCTGTTATTCCTGGCAATGAAGGAATTAATCAGGTAGCTTGTTAATTTTAGCTTTAGTGTAGAGATTTCCCTCCCACCTGATACTTCCCCCCCCCTGATCCTTACCTGGGTCCTCCCAAACAGCTCAATTCCCTTGCTCACCAATACTGGTCACCACCATCTTAGGTACTGGCAGATAGTCTGCCAGTATGAAGAGTTAAGGAAATTTTCTTTTTATATTTTTTTTTTATATTTTTAAAATATTTTCTGCAGTGTAGGATCCCCCTTACCCTCCAACCTTCCTGATCGCTCCCAAACAGCTCTCTAACATCCCCCCCCCTCTAACTGAGTCCACCATCTTAGGTACTGGCAGCTGTCTGCCAGTACCTATAAAAAAAATATATATATATTTTATTATTTAATTTTTAAAAATGTTTTCTGTAGTGTAGTGGTCCCCCCACCTCACCTCCTCGTGCGGTTGTTAGTTGGGAGGCATCCCCCATCCTTTTTCTGTAGTGTAGCTCCCCATCCCTCCATGTCCCTTTATTTTTTTTCTGTGGCATAGTGCCATCACACTCCCTCCCCCTCCCTTCCTACTCCGCTGCTGTACCGCACACTCGCCTCCCGGATTCCCTCCCACAACTCCCACCGGCACCAGCAGATTATTGTTACAGACTGTGACACACACAGTGACACCAACTGTAATGATCTGGGATCTGCCTTCATATGGAACCGACCCACCGATCAACAGGGATGAGTGAATGTGGTGAAAGTACAATTCACTTGGTGGAACAAATAGTCCTGTGGACATTCGTTTTAGACAATCGAATGTTGATAAGAACGAAAATCCATTACAGTTCGGTAATCAAATGTTATTTCCGATTTTCCAATGTTCATAATTACATTGAATATCCACATATAACTAGCATTCAATTTAACAAATACTATTCAGAAATTCAATAGTTCTTGTATTAGTAAAAGTGGTGTAATAGTGGTAGGAAATTTAGTAAATTGATACTTAATAGATTCAAATATATTGATTAAAAATTTTCTATTTTGAATATTGCATAATTCGAATATTACATTTAACGACCACATTATAAATACTATTACAAAAACATCAATTCCATTTTTTCTTATTTGAATATTGCATAATTCAATTCAAAGTATGCAATAGTCAAATTAGAAAAAAATCAAATACAATATTACATTTAAAGATAGCATTAAAAATACTATTACATTAAATGAATGTTAGAATGTTGTACAAACATTCAAAATTCAAAACAAACGAACAAATGTGTTAACAATTCTTTGAATGTTGAAAAACATTCACCCATCCCTACTCATAGGTTACCTCAAGCATTGTCCTATTACAATCAACACATTTAATATCAGTAGCTCCATTCTGTATTTATGGTACCATTCCTAGTTAGCTTGCCTTGATGAGCAAGACAGGGGAGGATATGTGTTTGCAAAGCATATCCCTATACCATTTGCAATCTATTCTATATTTGGAAAGAGCAGTAACTGAAAGATTTCTTATAGTTGTGAATACAACAGGAGTTTTTAGGAATTCAGCCTGCAAGTAATGCTTCATTCAAGGCACTTGATTAGTTCCAGTTTGGAGTGCACTAGACAGGACAATAAGTGGATGACAGACATAGTGATTCATAGATTATTTTGCTGAGAGCTGCAGGTGCTTTAAAAAAAAATGAAAGCGGTTGAGTCACCTCTCAAAACTGCCCCTTGTCAAAAGTTTAACAAGAAGCCCTCACCACACTTAACCACAACAGAAGCAAGGGCAATGCACTCTTAACTGAGAAAATAACAATATTAAGACCATGCATTTAAGGTAAAAATATTTCCAATTACACAGGGCAGATTGATGATTTTTCTTTAGTATTATTTAAATTTCAGGCAGTAAGGCATTCAGATAATCTGATAATAAATTGTTATCTTTATTTGTAATGCACCAACACATTCCTCAGCATCAAAGGGAAGGCAGGCCAATACAATTACTAAATTGCATGTCTTTAAGATTATGTTTTTTAATGTATTAAATATTTTAAAAAAATACTAATGTGCTGAATAAAACTACTTTTTTCATGCTTGTGGAAGCTTGTCTAATCCATATATTTAACTGCCTCTATTAACCAATGTGCATGGATACTATAATATTAGTTGTAAATGAGCAAGTATTTCCCACTAGTCTCAGTATATTTAAGCACATCCTACTAAACCTTTCCAAGCAACTATAATAATAAAAAATAAACAGGTTAATTGAGGTTGATATTCTTTCTGGCCATGAACCTTTAGGCAATCTATGAATTGGATGCCTGTTGCAATCAAATTACCTAGTATATTAATATGCCAATCTGCAACGAACACCCCTAATTAGTCTTTTTCCTCTATTATCTAGTATTCACTTAGTCATTGTTTGAATCTTATCTCGTTCTGAGTGTTTGTTATTTAAATGCTTTCTCAAAAGTGGGGGTTAGGTTTAGTACATAATATATGTCTGAAGTTTTTAATTAATTGACATAGAAAACAAATAATTAGAGCGTGTAATTTTAATCGACCCTGCACTACTCTGGGTTTAAGCCCCGCAAGGGGTTAAACTCACAGTAGAAGTACCTCTCAGACCCACAGAGAACTGCTGGTCCTGAGTGGAAAATACCACAGATCCAGCAGTGATAGTTAAACATCTGAGTTGTGCAACTAGCACTGTTTATTGGATCAGCGGCGGTTTCCGCTCTGGACTAGCAGCGCTCTGCTAGTCACAAAAGTTCTTCTACTGTGTGTTAAACCTCTAAGTGGGGATTAAACACACAGTAGTGAAGGGTTGATAGTCTTGAAAATACATGAATTAGAGTATGTGATTTTTTTGACTATTATTATTATCAGGTATTTGTAGAGCGCCAACAGATTCTGCAGCGCTGTAAACATAGTCAGTGTACAGGATAGCTTTTGTAGGGGTCAAGTGGGTAGAGGGCCCTGCCAAGAGTTTCACTGTTGTAGTTGGCTCTTATGAAGCAATCTGTAAACAGCTGGGCCCATAGGCTTACATTCTAAGGGGTTCAAGGGGAAAGCAATGGAGTTAGGGAAGGTTAGTGTTGGTTGTATGCATCCCTGAATAGTAGAGTTTTTAGGGAATGCTTGAAGCTGTAAAAACTAGGGGAGAGTCTTATGGAGCGAGGCAGGGAATTCCACAAGATGGGGGCCAGTCTGGAGAAGTCCTGTAAACGTGAATGTGAGGAAGTAACAAGAGAGGAGGAGATCCTGAGCTGATCGAAGGGGACTGGAGGGAGAGTATCTAGAGACAAGTTCTGAGATGTAGGGAGGAGCAGTGCAGTTGAGAGCTTTATATGTCAGGGTGAGGATTTTATGTTTAATCCTAGAGGCAAGAGGAAGCCAGTGAAGGGATTGGCAGAGAGGTGCAGCAGATGAAGAGCGACGAGTAAGGAAGATGAGCCTGGCAGAGGCATTCATTATGGATTGTAAAGGAGCTATGTGGCAGCTAGGTAGACCAGAGAGGACGGAATTGCAGTAGTCGAGGCGGGAAAGGATGAGAGAGTGGATTAAAATCTTGGTTGTATCTTGTGTAAGGAAATGTCTAATTTTAGCGATGTTTTTAAGGTGGAAGCGGCAGGCTTTAGCCAAGGACTGAATGTGAGGAGTGAAGGAAAGGAGTATTATGTCTCTTTAAATATTAAGAACTTACAAAGCACACAATATTAAAAAAAAATCTTATTGTCTCTACTTTCAAGGTCCGAGGTTAATTATTTCTCTAGAATCTGCAAATAAGAACAGGGCAGATATGGTGTATAACCCCCAACATTTCCTAAAGGTTTCACAGGACAGGGAGGTGAGGAGCCTTGTGGGTGGTAGCACACCTGTGTTTGTGGGCACAGCCACAATGGGAGGGTTGGGGCGTTGGATGTGTCACGTGGGGAGCAGGGGTAGTCTCTATAAAACAGAACATTTGCTCTGGTCAGAGAAGCTGCAAAAGGGAATGTGGGAAGATCCCTCAGCCTTTCACAATCCCACATGGTCCAGGGTTGTCTATATATATATATATATATATATATATATATATATATATATATATATATATATATATATATATACACTAAATTACCATGGTAAACTTTTCAAAAGATCAATTGTTTTTTCCCAAAGGTGTCCAACTACAGAGAAAAATGGCTTAAAGGGACAGTTAACACCTTGTAATTGCAAGACATTTCTGTTGGGTTGCTATAAAAAAACAAATCCAAGTCTTAATGTATTTAAGAAACAATTAAAGGGAGAGTATAAACCAGTTTTCATATAACTGCATGTAATAGACACTACTATAAAGAAGAACATGCATAGATAAGGATCTAAAAATCCAGTATAAAACCTTTGAAACCTTACTTAGAAGCTCCCGGGTTAGCACTGTTGATGAGGATAGGTTGAAACACCAAGTGAAAGGAGCTGGGAAAACAGGAACAGCAGGCACTCCCCCCCCCCCTTCCCTGCATATGAAAACACAGATTATAAAAACAGGAACCACAGGAATCTGTAGACATCAGTATACAGCTAAAACTTGCAAAGTTGTTTTATTATGCACAACTAAACATTTTATATAAAAACCTCAATGTGTGTACTGTTCCTTTAACGTAGAAGCAATAATTATCAGAAAACCCAATTTTCAGATTTTTTATTTTCACAGTGAAAAACCATCACACGAGAAACCTCACTAACAATATTCCAATGCATCAGGAAACCTTTATCAAGACGATTTTGGACTTCTCTCACTCAACAACCAAGACTAGAGTCCATTTTGTTCTGTTTTAAAAAAACACATATTAGCTGTATATTTTCCTGCTTGAATAGAAAAATAAAATATATCTCAAATGACACTTTTAAACTATGAACCTTGTACACAATAAATTATGGACATCAGAAAGATTCTGTTTAATTCCAATACAGTTAGCCAATATCCCATGACACGCAAGTTATCTAATGACAATTGGTATTCCAATCAATGGTATTCCAGTCAGACAGTAGGATATTGTAGAGCCCTTTATGGGCTTGGAGTAGACTTTAGAGTTACATCCCTGTGGGATAGGAGGTGTAGCATTTTTAGGGAGGGTTTCTGGCTTACCTTTCTTTATAAGGTCCTGACAGGAGGTCCTCTGCCTCTTTTCCATTCATCTGACTCAAGATTCCTGATTGTCCCGTCCTCCCTCCCTGTTTATAAGATGGCGGCTTTGAGGATTACAGCTCCTGTATAGGAGCTTAGGTAACATGGCTGAGGTAGGGTTGTTTGAGATAACCTTGGGTAAGTCTGTGTTGTAATTTTATCCCTCCTTGGTGATAGCTGGTTTGTGTGAATAATATAATGGTGAAAATAATACATTGATTAATACTAAAAACATGTCTGTTCAACTAATAAATGTAAATAGCTTTAAATCCACAGAAAAAAACACTTTCTTGTATTTTCTGCATTCAAACACATTCAGTAGTCATCATTCAATATCAAATAAGTTAGCCTTCACTTTTTATTTTTGTATAGGTATATGGAAAAACCAATACAAAAGCCAAAGAAAAGGTTGTTTTTAATGTGCAACAGAACCAGGCGTTCTGGTTATATTGTGTAGATAATTTGAATATAATAATTAATTCAAATGGTGACACTTTTAATGTATCGTAATGTTGTAGAAAAAAGCCAAAAATCATTTGGGTTAAATATAGTTTCTGCATAACAAACTAAAATATATTGAAATTGGGCAAATAACTGTTAAAAGAATAAGCCCTTGTTGTGCAGAATCACGCAAGCCTGTAACCACACATAAAGACCATAGCCTTTCCACCACCTCAGAGCTGATGGTGTTAAGTTATCGCATGCTGATTAGTGATGTCGCGAATAGTTCGCCGGCGAATAGTTTCCGGCGAACACAGCATGTTCGCGTTCGCCGCGGCGGGCAAACATATGCGATGTTCGATCCGCCCCCTATTTGTCATCATTGAGTAATACTTTGACCCTGTACCTCACAGTCAGAAGACACATTCCAGCCAATCAGCAGCAGACACTCCCTCCCAGACCTTCCTACCTCCTGGACAGCATCCATTTTAGATTCATTTGGAAGATGCATTCTTAGTGAGAGGAGGGATAGTGTAGCTGCTGCTGATTTAATAGGGAAATCGATAGCTAGGCTAGTGTATTCAGTGTCCACTACAGTCCTGAAGGACTCATCTGATCTCTGCTGTAAGGACAGCACCACAAAAAGCCCTTTTTAGGGCTAGAACATCAGTCTGCTTTTTTTTTTCATTGTGTAATCTAATTGCAGTTGCCTGCCTGCCAGCGTGTGTGTCAGGCTCACAGCGTATACTGTGCCCACTTGCCTAGTGCCACCACTCATATCTGGTGTAACAGTAGTGTAGATTTAAAAAAACAACACTTTTTTGACTGTGTTAAATAATAGCAGTCAGTTTCCTTCACACGTGTGCGTTTCAGGGCCTGCCTGCCAGGGCACAGTGTCACCCAGTGCCACCACTCATATCTGGTGTAACAGTAGTGTAAATTTAAAAAAAACAACACTTTTTTGACTGTGATAAATAATAGCAGTCATTTTTCTTCACACGTGTGCGTTTCAGGGCCTGCCTGCCAGGGCACAGTGTCACCCCAGTGCAACTCATATCTGGTGTAACAGTAGTGTAGATTTAAAAAAAACAACACTTTTTTGACTGTGTTAAATAATAGAAGTCAGTTTCCTTCACACGTGTGCGTTTCAGTGCCTGCCTGCCAGGGCACAGTGTCACCCCAGTGCAACTCATATCTGGTGTAACAGTAGTGTAGATTTAAAAAAAACAACACTTTTTTGACTGTGTTAAATAATAGCAGTCAGTTTCCTTCACACGTGTGCGTTTCAGTGCCTGCCTGCCAGGGCACAGTGTCACCCCAGTGCAACTCATATCTGGTGTAACAGAAGTGTAGATTTAAAAAAAACAAAACTTTTTTGACTGTGTTAAATAATAGCAGTCATTTTTCTTCACACGTGTGCGTTTCAGGGCCTGCCTGCCAGGGCACAGTGTCACCCCAGTGCAACTCATATCTGGTGTAACAGTAGTGTAGATTTAAAAAAAACAACACTTTTTTGACTGTGTTAAATAATAGCAGTCAGTTTCCTTCACACGTGTGCGTTTCAGTGCCTGCCTGCCAGGGCACAGTGTCACCCCAGTGCAACTCATATCTGGTGTAACAGTAGTGTAGATTTAAAAAAAACAACACTTTTTTGACTGTGTTAAATAATAGCAGTCAGTTTCCTTCACACGTGTGCGTTTCAGTGCCTGCCTGCCAGGGCACAGTGTCACCCCAGTGCAACTCATATCTGGTGTAACAGAAGTGTAGATTTAAAAAAAACAAAACTTTTTTGACTGTGTTAAATAATAGCAGTCAGTTTCCTTCACACGTGTGCGTTTCAGGGCCTGCCTGCCAGGGCACAGTGTCACCCCAGTGCAACTCATATCTGGTGTAACAGTAGTGTAGATTTAAAAGAAAAAAACTTTTTTGACTGTGTTAAATAATAGCAGTCAGTTTTCTTCACACGTGTGCATTTCAGGGCCTGCCTGCCAGGGCATAGTGTCACCCCAGTGCAACTCATATCTGGTGTAACAGTAGTGTAGATTTTAAAAAAACAACACTTTTTTGACTGTGTTAAATAATAGCAGTCAGTTTCCTTCACACGTGTGCGTTTCAGGGCCTGCCTGCCAGGGCACAGTGTCACCCCAGTGACACTGGGGTGACACTACCTGATCGATACAACATCATACCTGATGTTTTAAAGCACGTTATTCCAAACAATTTAGGAATGTTAGGTGATTTATGCCCTTTATGGCTTAAAACCAGACTCTGCATCAACTATGTAATTTTCCATGGGAGTTTTACCATGGATCCCCCTTTGGCATGCCACTTTTGGGGAAGTTCGTGTTCGCTGTTCGCGAACCCAAATTTTTAGGTTCGCGACATCACTAATGCTGATTAATTCAGGGTGAATGACAAGTCCTGCCCTGTAGCAATTGGTTGACCAAGAGTAGAGGGCAGAGCTGCACAAGCAATTACATGCATGTTACATGTGATTAGCAAATGCTAGCTAGCAAACTTAGAATGCTGATGGACAAGTTCCCTTGTTGGAAACATTGCCCATCTGGATTTTACTATAGAGTTGTATAATTTATCACTGAAAATATGTTCCTGCCACAGTTATCTTACATTTCTGGAGCCCATAAACAAAAGTTGTTGGGCACCCCATGTCTTTTCTCCTTATCTGTAGGGTATCCCTTCCTAAAGGCACAGTAAGTTTTCACGTACTAAAAAAATGTAATGCAAAAACAAATAAAAAAAATACATGTTTTATAAAGTATCTAAAAGTGGCATTTTGTTAGCAAAGTTTGAAGGGTTTTGAAAACCATCTATTTACCTGATCTCCTTTGCTTCATCCAGTAGCAGGCCAAATCTAAATGAGATGCTGTACTGATATAAGTAATTACTTTGTAACAAGTAGCAGAAAAGCTACAGTATACTTAAAGGGATACTAAATACAATTGTATTTCTTTCATGATTTAGATAGAGTGTGCAATTTAAGCAACTTTCTAGTTTACTCCTATTATTAACAATTTTACTTAGTTCTCTTGCTAACCGTATTTAAAAAGCAGGCATGTAAAGCTTAGGAGCCGGCCCATTTCTGGTTCAGAACCTGGGTTATGCTTGCTTACTGGTTGGCTGAATGTAGTCATTAATAAGCAAGCGCTATCCATGCTGCTGAACCTAAAATGGGTTGGTTTTACATTCCTGCTTTTTAAATAAAGTTAGCAACAGAACTAAGAAAAATTGATAATAGGAGTAAATTACAAAGGTGTTTAAAATTGCTGCTCCATCTGAATCATGAAAGAAAAAAAAATGGGCTTAGTATCCCTTTAAGTGTGCAATATTCCCTCACATCCATTTAGAAAAGCAAATTATTTTACTATTTGAATGTGGTTAAATGTACATGCTGATTTATCAAAAGATTCCTATTCCATATGGAAATTAAATTACAGCTTTACAATAAGCCACCTTGTGGAATGACATTTAAAAAGTAGTTACTTTAAGTATCAGTATACAGGTTTAAAGTCTTTTTAAAATTTGTTATTTAGTTCTTGATATACTTTAGTGTAACTTACTTAAAATTGTTATCTTGTAACTTAAGAAGAGAATTTTCTTTGCAGCATAATTTAGTGATTTTTCTTGCATTTTGTCTGATATTGGCAAGATGGGTAGTCTGGAATTACTTTATTAATAACAATCCATTTGCTCACTATATCCTATGAGGAATGCTTTAAGAGCAGCAGACAAGCAGATGAACAGTTTAAAATAAAGTTAAAGTAGTAGCTAGCCAGCACCAGCAAAAAATTCTGTTTTTCTGCCTTTTTTTTTTTTTTTTTTTTTTTGTGGATCCGGATTGGCCAAGAACAAAATGTGAAGCTAACATACTTATCAGCTGACATAGGAATCAGTCAACTGACAAGGATATTGCTGAATCGTTAATGAAGAGTGTAAATGTAAAGCCCTTTCCTGTCTGCAGAAAAGTCTTTCCCATCTCTAGAGTAATGTTTTTAACCCCACGTATGCATCATTTTTTTGCGACATACTTTTGTTTGTAGACTCGGGGGCTATTAAACTATCGTATTTTTTTTTTAGCCTTAAAATAAATTAACAAGTCTGACAAACAGCTATTTAACACCCTATAGACACTATTTTTACAGTAAAGGACAATTCCCAACATGGTACTGATGGATAAAGACAAATCATCACAAGCTTGGAAAAAAAAGTAGTATTATTCAGGGAAATTAATCAATTAAATAATGTACCTTGATCAGATTAATTA
>NC_069502.1:364152496-364162496 GCF_027579735.1 Bombina bombina
ATGTGTGTGTTCTAATTCAGTAGAGTCCTTGGATGACCCTAATAACAAAAGTGTTTTCAAGTAAATAGATTGTCTTTCCATTGAAAGCACCATGTGGAAACAGCCATTACGTATATCCCTACCTCCCCAGGCAAATCAAATAGTATACTATTTTTTTTCATCAGGTGTCATAGAAATGTAGGAGTAATTAATTATATAATAATCTATGCATTTAAAAATGGAAACAACACTCTGGAACAGAATACTTTGAATTTTGACTTCTTGTAGATGAATTCAGTTCACATGAAATTTGAATGTAACTTATTAACTCTGTTTCTTGTAGAGAAGACCTGCATGGTATTGCATCTTCCAGCCAATGGATTAAAATTAACAGATGAGCCCCCTCCCAAATCCTGCTTACTATAGTTTGAACTTGATCTTCTATCATTTGATGTCATGCAAGACCAGATAAATGACAAGTCTTTCGAGAGGCTGCAGAAGCCCTTTAGCACAGCTGCACAGCCTTCTCCACTTCTTTCCAGCAGGTTTCTCACTTAAGAAAAAAACACGCTTCATTACATCGCCTCTTACTTGAGCTGCAAGGGTCTATTCAAGGAAGATAAGCCTCTTAGAAATGAAGTAGCGTTGAATTTAGGTTTTGAGTGACAGCAGGAAGGTTTATCCATTCAACAGACAATACTGCTTTCTCTGCATTAATCTAGGAGGCGGACAATGATCTGTTTTTTAGGCAGCATCTCATCTCTTTCCCACAGCAGAAGGTGATTAGAGTGAGGAAACAGGGACTCTGAAAGAAAGCTGAGCACTATCTCCCCAGCCCTCCTGTTTCCTGAATAGGTTCTAGGCCAAGTGCATCAATCACAGATTAGCTCTAAGGATGAGGTGGGCTACCAGATGCTGAGGAACATATGGGCAAGGGGGCAAATTAGGAATATCAACAAGACAGGTTGTTCCAGTGCCGAGAGTGCTGATTCAACAAGTGAAACAGAGTAGGACTTGAAAAATAGCTTTACTAACAATAGTGATTATTATGTCAACATAAAAAGTGAATCTGGATATTTTTGCTTTCTATAACACAAGTATAATGCCTATGTAATGAGACATGAATACTCATTCATAACATCAGTACTCACCTTAACTCAAAGATTACTAGAATGCATATCCCTTTAAAAGTAACTTTCAAGCCTCATGTTATATTTAGTTATAAATCAAGTTACAGTAAATTCAACTAAATAAAATATACCACAAAATGTAAAGTACAACATATTACATATATCGGTAGTTGATAGAGGGGTCTAAAACATAAACACCTAGAACTGTGCCTAGTTCATTTTCAAGGTTCCATAATCCAAAATATTGATGTCCACACTACTTTATAGGTTACCAATAAACCAGATCCCTTTATGTACTTAATATGCTTGTTACTTTTAACCAGTGCAAAAGTGCAAAATTTAATACTGTTAAAGATCAAAGCCATCTTAAGTGGGTCTATTAAAGACCCTTCATCCAGTCCCGATATTGAATTTGTCACTCTGTATGCTATTTGCCCTTAAGGGAAACTAAATTAAGCTGGAAATGCAAATAATTGAGATATACATAGCAATCCATCACATATGGTTTTGAGTATGAGATTTCCAGAATTTAAAAGTCTACAAAATAATCAGAAGGCAACATGAGAAATCTAAGACATAGATTGAACTGTAACCCATTCCCTGCTTAAAGTGTTGTCTTGCACATGTCCTTAAAGGACAAAGTAGTATTTCTGCCCCCGCTTGCCCAGTTGATCTTATTTCTCTTCCATTCCAGATTTGATTGCTGTCATAAACTCTCAGAATCAAGTATCAGTGTTCCCAGTTCCACCTCCTGGTCATGCAGATCTCTTTAAGCTTAGGCAGCTAACAGCCACCAGTTGTTTCTTAGCTCTTAATAGGAACAGAGACAGCATTTGTAAAGGTAGGCCCCAAATAATTTCATCTTTCAGTCCTCAAAAATCCAGATCTATCCCTGCAGGCTGTGAGGTGGGTAATTAGATTTACAAATCTGAAAGGAATGTTTTGTTTTTAATATTATTTCACCCTCTGACCTGGTTAAACAACTATCTTCCCAGCAACTAGTATGTTAATATTATTCCGTTTTTATGGTAAAGAAAATTCGGAAAAACTATGAAAATAGTTAAGTAACCGGACACACAAATATAAAATAAATAAATACATAAACCAAGAACTAAGGAGGATTAGATTTTCCTAAATGTATCAATTGTTTGTGTGTTTGTAAATTGTAAATAAGAATACTTTACAAAGATTTAACATTTAAGATAATGAGAAAATATGAAAACAAAGACAAGAAAAATGACTCTTCTAATAAAAAATAATACACAATTTTATCTCTTAAAAAAATCCTCCAAAAATTATTGCTGCCATAAACATTTTTGCAGTTAAGACAAATGGCTATTTACTATGGCTATCAATAAGTTGCTTTAAAGAGCAAACTTTCAGCTAGATTACGAGTTTTGCGTTACAGCTTTAAACGCTAAAAAATTGGCCATTATGCTGGAATGGCCAGTAACGCATATTATGGAGTCGTGGCGGTATAGCACTACCGCAAGCATTTTAGCCTGTAACGCAACGTCTATTCTGCACTAAAAAAAACGACGTTTTTGTGTGGGATTTTCATAGCGCCGGTATTACAGGTTTTGCGTTTCGGCTAAAATGCTTGCGTTACAGCCTATACCGACATGATCCATACCGCCATCTGAGAGCAGTAGTTATGGATTTGGCGAAACAAAAATGTTTCACAAAACTCATAACTAAACTATTACAAAGTACACTAACTCCCATAAACTACCTATTAACCTTTAAACTGCCACCCTCCCGCATTGCAAACACTATATTAAACCTGTTAACCCCTAATCTGCCGCCCACCCACATCTCGACTATTAAAATAAAGTTATTAACCCCTAATCTGCCACACACCCACATCGCCAACACTATTTAAATATATTAACCCCTAAACCACTGCTCCCCAACATCGCCGACACCTAAATAAACCTATTAACCCCTAAACCACCAGCCCCCCACATCGCCAACACTATAATAAAGAATTAACCCCTTATCAAAAATAAAAACAATTACACCTAATCTATTATCCCTATAAAAATAAAAAGCCCCTTCAAAATAAAAACACCCCTAACCTACAATAAACTACCAATAGTCCTTAAAAGTGCCTTTTGTAGGGCATTGCCCTAAGTTAAACAGCTCTTTTACCTGTAAAAAAATACAAAGTCCCCCAACAGTAAAACCCACCACCCAAACAACCCCCAAAATAAAAAAAACCTAACTAAAAAATCCGAAGCCACCCATTGCCCCTAAAGGGGAATTTGTATGGGGATTGCCCTTACAAGGGCATTCAGCTCTTTTACACTGCCCTTAAAAGGGCATTCAGCTCTTTTACAAGTGCCCATCCCTAATCTAAAAAATAAAACACAGAAAAAACAAACAAAAAAACCCTAACACTAACCCCATAAAATCTACTCACGGTTCCTGAAGTCCGGAAATTCATCTTCATACAGGCGGCGAGAAGTCTTCATCCAGGCGGCGACACCTTCATCCATATAGGGGATGTCTTCTATCTTCATCCCGGTGGCGCGGAGCGGAGCTATCCTGGAAGCCATCCAGCACAGAGCTTCCTCTTCATACGGTCACCACCTTACACTGAAGTTGAATGTAAGGTAGCCGTTTCAAAATGGCGTCCCTTGCATTCCTATTGGCTGATTTGATTTTCAATTTCAAATCAGCGAATTGGATGAGAGCTTCTGAAATCCTATTGGCTGTTCAAAACAGCCAATAGGATGAGAGCTACTGAAATCCTATTGGCTGATTTGAACAGGGGTTAATAGGACTATTTAGTAGCGGCGATATGTGAGGCCGGAGGTTTAGGGGTTAATTATTTTATTTAGTGGTGGCGATGTCGTGGAGCGGCGTTTTAGGAGTTAATCATTAGTGGCGGCAATGTCGGGGAGTGGTGGATTAGGGGTTAATAGCTTTTATTACTGGCGGCGATATCGGGAGCGGTGGATTAGGGGTTAATAACTTTATTTCAGTGTCGGCGATGTCAGGGGTGTTTAGACTTGGGGTATATGTTAGGATGTTAGGTTTAAACATAACTTTTCCCCCCATAGACATCAATGGGGTTACGTTACGGCGATTTTTGATTCCGCACTTCAGATGATATTTTTTTTCTACTTTCTCCGCATTGATGTCTATGGGGGAAAGTGTGCACGAGCACATCATATCAGCCCTTGGATTTTGTGTGTTATGGAGCTTAACGCACCATATCGCACAGCACAAGGAGGCTTTTCAGTAACTCATAATGGCAGCGCTATGGAAAGTGAAATAATGCAACTTTTTGGCGTTAGTTTTTCACCCTGTTTAGTGTAAAACTCGTAATCTAGGCATTTGTTTTGAAATAATGAACTGAAAAAAATATTAAGGCCTAGATTTAGAGTTCGGCGGTAAAAGGGCTGTTAACGCTCCGCAGGCTTTTTTCTGGCCGCACCATAAATTTAACTCTGGTATCGAGAGTTAAAACAAATGCTGCGTTAGGCTCCAAAAAAGGAGCGTAGGGCATTTTTACCGCAAATGCAACTCTCGATACCAGAGTTGCTTACGGACGCGGCCGGCATCAAAAACGTGCTCGTGCACGATTCCCCCATAGGAAACAATGGGACTGTTTGAGCTGAAAAAAAACCTAACACCTGCAAAAAAGCAGCGTTCAGCTCCTAACGCAGCCCCATTGTTTCCTATGGGGAAACACTTCCTACGTCTGCACCTAACACTCTAACATGTACCCCGAGTCTAAGCACCCCTAACCTTACACTTATTAACCCCTAATCTGCCACTCCCGCTATCGCTGACCCCTGCATATTATTATTAACCCCTAATCTTCCGCTCCGTAAACCGCCGCAACCTACGTTATCCCTATGTACCCCTAATCTGCTGCCCTAACATCGCCGACCCCTATGTTATATTTATTAACCCCTAATCTGCCCCCCACAACGTCGCCGACACCTACCTACACTTATTAACCCCTAATCTGCCGAGCGGACCTGAGCGCTACTATAATAAAGTTATTAACCCCGAATCCGCCTCACTAACCCTATCATAAATAGTATTAACCCCTAATCTGCCCTCCCTAACATCGCCGACACCTACCTTCAATTATTAACCCCTAATCTGACGACCGGAGCTCACCGCTATTCTAATAAATGTATTAACCCCTAAAGCTAAGTCTAACCCTAACACTAACACCCCCCTAACTTAAATATAATTTTAATCTAACGAAATAAATTAACTCTTATTAAATAAATTAATCCTATTTAAAGCTAAATACTTACCTGTAAAATAAACCCTAATATAGCTACAATATAAATTATAATTATATTATAGCTATTTTAGGATTAATATTTATTTTACAGGCAACTTGGTATTTATTTTAACTAGGTACAATAGCTATTAAATAGTTAAGAACTATTTAATAGTTACCTAGTTAAAATAATAACAAATTTACCTGTAAAATAAATCCTAACCTAAGATATAATTAAACCTAACACTACCCTATCAATAAAATAATTAAATAAACTACCTACAATTACCTACAATTAACCTAACACTACACTATCAATAAATTAAATAAACACAATTGCTACAAATAAATACAATTAAATAAACTAGCTAAAGTACAAAAAATAAAAAAGAACTAAGTTACAGAAAATAATAAAATATTTACAAACATAAGAATAATATTACAACAATTTTAAACTAATTACACCTACTCTAAGCCCCCTAATAAAATAACAAAGCCCCCCAAAATAATAAATTCCCTACCCTATTCTAAATTAAAAAAGTTACAAGCTCTTTTACCTTACCAGCCCTGAACAGGGCCCTTTGCGGGGCATGCCCCAAGAAGTTCAGCTCTTTTGCCTGTAAAAAAAAAAATACAATACCCCCCCCCAACATTACAACCCACCACCCACATACCCCTAATCTAACCCAAACCCCCCTTAAATAAACCTAACACTAATCCCCTGAAGATCTTCCTACCTTGTCTTCACCATCCAGGTATCACCGATCCGTCCTGGCTCCAAGATCTTCATCCAACCCAAGCGGGGGTTGGCGATCCATAATCCGGTGCTGAAGAGGTCCAGAAGAGGCTCCAAAGTCTTCATCCTATCCGGCAAGAAGAGGACATCCGGACCGGCAACCATCTTGATCCAAGCGGCATCTTCTATCTTCATCCGATGACGACCGGCTCCATCCTGAAGACCTCCACCGCGGACCCATCTTCTTCCGGCGACGTCCAACTGCAGAATGACGGTTCCTTTAAGGGACGTCATCCAAGATGGCGTCCCTCGAATTCCGATTGGCTGATAGGATTCTATCAGCCAATCGGAATTAAGGTAGGAATATTCTGATTGGCTGATGGAATCAGCCAATCAAAATCAAGTTCAATCCGATTGGCTGATCCAATCAGCCAATCAGATTGAGCTCGCATTCTATTGGCTGATCGGAACAGCCAATAGAATGCGAGCTCAATCTGATTGGCTGATTGGATCAGCCAATCGGATTGAACTTGATTCTGATTGGCTGATTCCATCAGCCAATCAGAATATTCCTACCTTAATTCCGATTGGCTGATAGAATCCTATCAGCCAATCGGAATTCGAGGGACGCCATCTTGGATGACGTCCCTTAAAGGAACCGTCATTCTGCAGTTGGACGTCGCCGGAAGAAGATGGGTCCGCGGTGGAGGTCTTCAGGATGGAGCCGGTCGTCATCGGATGAAGATAGAAGATGCCGCTTGGATCAAGATGGTTGCCGGTCCGGATGTCCTCTTCTTGCCGGATAGGATGAAGACTTTGGAGCCTCTTCTGGACCTCTTCAGCACCGGATTATGGATCGCCAACCCCCGCTTGGGTTGGATGAAGATCTTGGAGCCAGGACGGATCGGTGATACCTGGATGGTGAAGACAAGGTAGGAAGATCTTCAGGGGATTAGTGTTAGGTTTATTTAAGGGGGGTTTGGGTTAGATTAGGGGTATGTGGGTGGTGGGTTGTAATGTTGGGGGGGGGGTATTGTATTTTTTTTTTTACAGGCAAAAGAGCTGAACTTCTTGGGGCATGCCCCGCAAAGGGCCCTGTTCAGGGCTGGTAAGGTAAAAGAGCTTGTAACTTTTTTAATTTAGAATAGGGTAGGGAATTTATTATTTTGGGGGGCTTTGTTATTTTATTAGGGGGCTTAGAGTAGGTGTAATTAGTTTAAAATTGTTGTAATATTATTCTTATGTTTGTAAATATTTTATTATTTTCTGTAACTTAGTTCTTTTTTATTTTTTGTACTTTAGCTAGTTTATTTAATTGTATTTATTTGTAGCAATTGTGTTTATTTAATTTATTGATAGTGTAGTGTTAGGTTAATTGTAGGTAATTGTAGGTAGTTTATTTAATTATTTTATTGATAGGGTAGTGTTAGGTTTAATTATATCTTAGGTTAGGATTTATTTTACAGGTAAATTTGTTATTATTTTAACTAGGTAACTATTAAATAGTTCTTAACTATTTAATAGCTATTGTACCTAGTTAAAATAAATACCAAGTTGCCTGTAAAATAAATATTAATCCTAAAATAGCTATAATATAATTATAATTTATATTGTAGCTATATTAGGGTTTATTTTACAGGTAAGTATTTAGCTTTAAATAGGATTAATTTATTTAATAAGAGTTAATTTATTTCGTTAGATTAAAATTATATTTAAGTTAGGGGGGTGTTAGTGTTAGGGTTAGACTTAGCTTTAGGGGTTAATACATTTATTAGAATAGCGGTGAGCTCCGGTCGTCAGATTAGGGGTTAATAATTGAAGGTAGGTGTCGGCGATGTTAGGGAGGGCAGATTAGGGGTTAATACTATTTATGATAGGGTTAGTGAGGCGGATTCGGGGTTAATAACTTTATTATAGTAGCGCTCAGGTCCGCTCGGCAGATTAGGGGTTAATAAGTGTAGGTAGGTGTCGGCGACGTTGAGGGGGGCAGATTAGGGGTTAATAAATATAATATAGGGGTCGGCGGTGTTAGGGGCAGCAGATTAGGGGTACATAGGGATAACGTAGGTGGCGGCGCTTTGCGGTCGGAAGATTAGGGGTTAATTATTGTAAGTAGCTGGCGGCGATGTTGTGGGGGGCAGATTAGGGGTTAATAAATGTAATATAGGGGTCGGCGGGGTTAGGGGCAGCAGATTAGGGGTACATAAGTATAACGTAGGTGGCGGTCGGAAGATTAGGGGTTAAAATTTTTAATCGAGTGGCGGCGATGTGGGGGGAGCTCGGTTTAGGGGTACATAGGTAGTTTATGGGTGTTAGTGTACTTTAGGGTACAGTAGTTAAGAGCTTTATAAACCGGCGTTAGCCAGAAAGCTCTTAACTCCTGCTTTTTTCAGGCGGCTGGAATCTTGTCGTTAGAGCTCTAACGCTCACTGCAGAAACGACTCTAAATACCAGCGTTAGAAAGATCCCATTGAAAAGATAGGCTACGCAAATGGCGTAGGGGGATCTGCGGTATGGAAAAGTCGCGGCTGTAAAGTGAGCGTTAGACCCTTTAATCACTGACTCCAAATACCAGCGGGCGGCCAAAACCAGCGTTAGGAGCCTCTAACGCTGGTTTTGACGGCTACCGCCGAACTCTAAATCTAGGCCTTAGTGTTTTAGGTTTAGTGTTTCACAAAATATATTTACATAGGAAAGTATATTACCCTTTACTAACGATTAAATAATTCAGATAAAGAATTGAGTTTAACCTTCTCATAAGTCATAAAAAAAAAAGTCAGAATTTATTCTAAAGAGACGTTGCAGTCATTTTGTTACTACATTTCTATTTTTCAAGTGTGCTCCTTTCCTCAATAAACCAACATTTTCTTGGTAAGCTTGCAGAAGCATTTGTCTCTCCGTAAAAAGTTGTTGTTATTATCCAGTGAGCAATAGTTGTTCACAATTAATTCTGCAGTATTAGCAGTATTAGTTTAAATACAATCAACTCTTTACTTAAAGCGACAGTCTAGTCAAAATAAAACACTCATGATTCAGATAGGGCATGCAGTTTTAAACATTTTTCCAATTTAATTTTACCATTACATTTGTTTTGTTCTCTTGGTATTCTTTGTTGAAAGCTAAACCTAAGTAGGCTCATGTGCTAATGTCTAAGCCATTGAAGGTCACTGCTTATCTCAGTGCATTTGGACAGATTTTTTTTTACAGCTAGACAGCACTAGTTCCTGTGTGCCAAATAGATAACATTGTGCTCATTTATGTGGAGTTAAATAGGAGTCAGCACTGATTGGCTAAAATGCAAGTCTGTTAAAAGAACTGAAATAAGGGGTCAGTCTGCTGAGGTAATCACAGAGGTAAAAAAGTATATTAATACTGTATAACCGTGCTGGTTATGCAAAACTGGGGAATGGGTAATAAAGGGATCTATATTTTTAAACAATAAAAAATATTTATTTTTTTTTATAGGAAAAAACATTTTTTTCAACATGTTTGCATATATTTGTGTCCCTTTAGTGTCAAGCGGCCAGATATTAGTTGTTTGTGTTACATATTTATTTTTAAAGAGCTATATATATATATATCAGCTGTTGATTAAGCCAAGCTTTTAGGGCTAGATTTATCAACGCTGAGGCGTACAGGGGCACGTATACGCGCTCCTGTACGCCTCAGCTCGCCTGTTGCGGGGCAAAATTACCCGCAGGTAATTAACATTGCACACGAGCGCAATTTTGCTTTAAATCCCGCCCCCTGCCCGTGCACAGCCAATCACGCGCGGGCAGGAGCTGTCAATTTCCTCAGTCGGACTCGATCAAGGAGATTGAATTTCGCCACAATAGAGGTGGCGTAGATGTTAGGGAAGCAGCTGCTTGATAAATCACGGCGAGCAAGTTCTTGAGAGAACTTGCT
>NC_069502.1:364167496-364232496 GCF_027579735.1 Bombina bombina
AGTTGCACAAACACAACACAAATACATTAAAATGAACAGTTATACTCATATAAACATTAGTTATATTAATATAAAGTTTTTATAAGGGTTCAAAGGTATATGTTACATGGTGTCGGATTAGAGGAAACTTAGTTATCTTAAAGGGTCATAACCCCAAAAATGTTCTTTCATGATTCAAACAGAACATAACATTTTAAACAACTTTCCAGTTTACTTCTATTTATCAAATTTTCTTTGTTTTCTTGTTATCCTCTGTTGAAAAGCAGCAAGGTAAGTTCATGAGTGTGCACGTGTGTCTGAAGCACTAACTGGCAACAGTTTTGCAGCAATGTTATACATTAGCAAGAACACTAGATGGTAGCACTATTTCCTGTCATGTTGTGCTTCAGGCCTGTGCACGCTACCTATCTAGATATCTCTTCAACAAAGAATAACATGAGAACAAAAGCAAATTTGATCATATGATTTTTCTTTAATATGTATTCTCTATCTGAATAATAAAATAAACATTTTGGGTTTCATGTCCCTTTTAGGCATGTTATTAAAATATTAAATATTAAAAAATAATAAAAATTCTAAACATTATTATAGATACTGTAAACATTTTTTTTATAATATATATATATGAGATGTTTAATTTATCTATAATAATTTTAATAATTATCATTAATATTTTTTTATATTATTTTCTTAATATTTCAATAACATGCCTTAAGATAATTAAGTTTTTATACACTCTAACCCGACACTGCGTTAGACATATAGCGTGAAACCCGAAGCGTTTTAAAAAAAAAATCTTCAATAACCTGTTTTTGCAATAGCTTCAGGTGGCTGTGAATTTAAAGGGACATTCCAGCCAAAATTGAAATCCACATGGATGAATTTCAGTTTTGAATAGAGGCATTTTTGTAATATACATGGGTTAGAAAAAATGCTTCTAATAAAAGTTATAGTTGTTTCAAATGTGTATTTAAGTATGCACTGTGCACCAGCATTTTAAATACAGCACCATCTGGTAAAGACTCAATTTGTAAATAGCTGACATGATACAAGCCCCACTGGTGCTCTGAGCAGCTGCAGTATAACAAATGCTGGTACACTGAGAATATCTAACTATGCTTCAAATGCACATGCAGAGAAAAATGTTAAAGGACCAGTCAACACAGTAGATTTGCATAATCATCAAATGCAATATAACAAGACAATGCAATAGCACTTAATATGAACTTCAAATGAATAGTAGATTTTTTTAGACAATTTTAAAAGACAATTTTAAAAGTTATGTCTGTTTCCACTCCCCCATGTGACAGCCATCAGCCAATCACAAATGCATACACGTACCATGTGACAGCCATCAGCCAATCATAAATGCATATACGCTTATTCTGTGAACTCTTGCACATGCTCAGTAGGAGTTGGTGACTCAAAAAGTATAAATATAAAAAGACTGTGAACTTTTTTTTTAATGGAAGTAAATTGGAAAGTTGTTTAACATTGCATGCTCTATCTGAATAATGAAAGTTTAATTTTGACTTGAGTGTCCCTTTAACACTAAAATAGTGCTAATTGTTACTAGAAGTGTTTTTGCCGATACATGTATTATGCAAATATGTTTCTGTTCAAAGATATAATTCATCTATGTGCATTTAAATTTTGACTGGAATGTCTCTTTAAAGACGCCTTAATACATTTTTTTAAACTTTGAGTAAAGCTCCCTGAGAACATTGAAATATAAACCGTAGAATGTAAAGTCATCTTCACTGATCTAAATACTCACATAACTGCAGTGTAACTATTGTAAAAGGAAGTTAGTGCAGAGTTAATACGCAATTTGCTCATTCCGAGAACACTGAGGGCTAGATTACAAGTGGAGCGCTAAATTATCGCGATAATTAACCAGCCATTACAAGTGGTAGCAATTAGCGCTCAGAATATTAATCAGAGATCTGATCTCTGGTTAATTTTCTAAAAGTGCACCAAATGCCCTCAAAATAGAGGGCACTATAGTTTTTTCTTTAAAAAATCTAGCTTTTTTATATATAAAAAAAGGGCTTTAAAGTTGGTGGGAGTGGGGTGTTAGAAATAAAAGTGCCTTTACAATGCGGCCTATGGGAACTGTGTGTTCCCAGTAAATATATATGTATATGCTTATATACATATATATTTAGTTAATATGTGTATATACATATATTAACACATAAATACAGGGAGTGCAGAATTATTAGGCAAGTTGTATTTTTGAGGATTAATTTTATTATAGAACAACAACCATGTTCTCAATGAACCCAAAAAACTCATTAATATCAAAGCTGAATAGTTTTGGAAGTAGTTTTTAGTTTGTTTTTAGTTATAGCTTTTTTATTGGGATATCTGTGTGTGCAGGTGACTATAACTGTGCATAATTATTAGGCAACTTAACAAAAAACAAATATATACCCATTTCAATTATTTATTTTTACCAGTGAAACCAATATAACATCTCAACATTCACAAATATACATTTCTGACATTCAAAAACAAAACAAAAATAAATCAGTGACCAATATAGCCACCTTTCTTTGCAAGGACACTCAAAAGCCTTCCATCCATGGATTCTGTCAGTGTTTTGATCTGTTCACCATCAACATTGCGTGCAGCAGCAACCACAGCCTCCCAGACACTGTTCAGAGAGGTGTACTGTTTTCCCTCCTTGTAAATCTCACATTTGATGATGGACCACAGGTTCTCAATGGGGTTCAGATCAGGTGAACAAGGAGGCCATGTCATTAGATTTTCTTCTTTTATACCCTTTCTTGCCAGCCACGCTGTGGAGTACTTGGACGCGTGTGATGGAGCATTGTCCTGCATGAAAATCATGTTTTTCTTGAAGGATGCAGACTTCTTCCTGTACCACTGCTTGAAGAAAGTGTCTTCCAGAAACTGGCAGTAGGACTGGGAGTTGAGCTTGACTCCATCCTCAACCCGAAAAGGCCCCACAAGCTCATCTTTGATGATACCAGCCCAAACCAGTACTCCACCTCCACCTTGCTGGCGTCTGAGTCGGACTGGAGCTCTCTGCCCTTTACCAATCCAGCCACGGGCCCATCCATCTGGCCCATCAAGACTCACTCTCATTTCATCAGTCCATAAAACCTTAGAAAAATCAGTCTTGAGATATTTCTTGGCCCAGTCTTGACGTTTCAGCTTGTGTGTCTTGTTCAGTGGTGGTCGTCTTTCAGCCTTTCTTACCTTGGCCATGTCTCTGAGTATTGCACACCTTGTGCTTTTGGGCACTCCAGTGATGTTGCAGCTCTGAAATATGGCCAAACTGGTGGCAAGTGGCATCTTGGCAGCTGCACGCTTGACTTTTCTCAGTTCATGGGCAGTTATTTTGCGCCTCGGTTTTTCCACACGCTTCTTGCGACCCTGTTGACTATTTTGAATGAAACGCTTGATTGTTCGATGATCACGCTTCAGAAGCTTTGCAATTTTAAGAGTGCTGCATCCCTCTGCAAGATATCTCACTATTTTTGACTTTTCTGAGCCTGTCAAGTCCTTCTTTTGACCCATTTTGCCAAAGGAAAGGAAGTTGCCTAATAATTATGCACACCTGATATAGGGTGTTAATGTCATTAGACCACACCCCTTCTCATTACAGAGATGCACATCACCTAATATGCTTAATTGGTAGTAGGCTTTCGAGCCAATACAGCTTGGAGTAAGACAACATGCATAAAGAGGATGATGTGGTCAAAATACTCATTTGCCTAATAATTCTGCACTCCCTGTATATCTGTATATAATCATATGCCCTTTGCTGTGCGACTTGCCCTTTTGCTATGCGAGGTTCTGATGCTGAGACTCTGATTTCCAGCAATGCAAATGCAAGGTCACGTTCACATTGCACCAAACTTGTAATACAAAGTGGAGCGCTAATATTGCTTTCTAGAAAGCAATATTTAGCTCTCCACTTGTAATTAGGCCTGAAATACATTAGAAGATAACTGCCTCTGTAGATGCTATAGTTCTTCACCATTTATCTATAAACTGCAAATAAATTTTGCAATGACAAGGGGCCAGGTGATCTAAAGCTCTCTACTCCATCAAGGTGATCTCATCAGTATGGCGAGGACTCTCTAATTATTTACGAAATGTAAAGTTTAGCTAAAGAAATGTTTATCTAACTATGCAGGGTTCGGGTGTAAACGAGAGGTCCCTACATTACAATATAAGGTCTAAAAAATTCCAAAAGATTTTACATCATTTCTCTCCATGTTGTCAAGTTTTTGATCATCGAGCCCAAGGTGTTTAATGATTATTTAATGGGACATGAAACACAATTTTTTTTCTTTCATGATTTAGATAGAGAATACAGTTTTAAACAACTTTCTAATTTACTTCTATTATCTAATTTGCTTCATTCTCTTTGTATCATTTGTTGAAGGAACAGCAATGCATTAATGGTTTCTAAATGAACTTATGGGTGAGCCAATCACAATCAATATATATATGCAGCCACCAATCAACAGCTAGAACTTAGGTTCTCTGCTGCTCCTGAGCTTGCCTAGATAAACCATTCAGCAAAATTTAACAAGAGAAGGAAGCAAATTAAATAATAGATGTAAATTGGAAAGTTTAAAATTGTATTCTCTATCTGAATCATGAAAGAAAATGTTTGGGTTTTATGTCCCTTTAAGTATTTATGGTGTCTCCCACTTGAGAATTGAGGTGTGTAGACAACAAAGCAAGGGAAGAGAAGTCAAAATAGCTAAAGTATAAAATATGACAAACATTAGAGAGAACGCTTCAGACATGGTAATGATTGGATAAGGGATTACTCTGTAATAGAATTTATACTGTCCCCTTAATTACTTATAACGCTACACAAACATTGTTTAATTGCATCCTTCTTGTACATGCGAAGAGTGTAACTATTTTAAAAGGATAGGAATGTCAAAATGAAACTTGCATGATTCAGATAGAGCATGTCATTTTAAGACACTTTGAAATTCACTTCTATTTTCAAATGTGCTTCATTCTCTTAGTATCCCTTGTTAAATGAATACACAGATATCATACACTAGTGGGAGCTACTGCTAATTGGTGCCTGCCCTGCACACATTTGTCTCTTGTGATTGGCTAAATAGATATTTTCAGCTTCCTGTCAGTAGTGCAATGCTGTCCCTTCGGCAATGGATAACAAGAGAATGAAGATAATTTGATAATAGAATTAAATTGGAAAGTTGTTTAAAATTGTATGTTCTATCTGAATCATAAAAGAAAATTTTGGGGTTTACTTTCCCTTTTTTAATTTCAATATCTCTTTACAGATAGGCATAACTGTGTTATAAACAAGACAAGTCAGTAAATGTTTTATTTTTCTTGCATAAACAAGAATACATATATAGCAAAGCCCACTGCTTGGTTTCAACACAATCACGAAAACATTAGTTTGCCAGTTTTGATTGGCTGTGCTTCTACCAATTTACTAGGAAAAAATATTTTACATAAAAATAGGGGGAAAATAAAAAAATAAAATATTCAAAGTTCTGTAAAAACAAGTAACACCTTTGGTATACTCCCCCCCCTTAAAATAATCAGTTTAAATTCTGGATATAATTTTACACAGTCAAGTCCAGAATTATAATAGTATTTTTGTTGGCTGGAAACATAACTTTTCAAAATCATTCACCTATCCAGGAGGGCAGAACATAACATTTTTAAGCCAAGAATGTGCTCGTTCTCACTTCAAATTACTCAAGTTTAAATGAAAAACAAATCAGAGTCTTCTTTATGTACCAAATATGCCAAGAGAAAAATCATCAAAGAATTGACCATCCATATGGCGTCTGCCATGTTTTCTTTATCCATGGTCATTAGCGAGTCAGTATAATTTGTTCTAAAATATTTCCTGTTTGCTCACACAGTTATTACCCTATATTTAAATTTCAGAGCTTTATTTTTTAGTTGTATTCTTTAATTCTCTCACATTAAAAAGTTAGGAACTTGTATAATAAAACTATTACAAATGCAGAATGTGTTTAAAAGCTATGTGACAAGTGAGAATGGAATCCCTTCACAACCTTGGAATTTTAACAAATTAGTAAAAATAGAAAAAACACACTTTCCCCATATTGTACATTGAATATTATTCACCAACATACAATGACCTTTGCCCAGCAAATTTCCCACACATTTGACAGTCATAGAGGGATCTATTCACAGCTGAGCAAGCCTAACCCAACTATAAACCAACTGACTTACAAAGCAAAGCACAAGACCATTCAAGTTGGCATTGTGAGAAAATCAACTGACTTGTTAATAAAGCAAGTCAGATATCCACACAACACTTGTAACAGACTTGTCAAATCCAGACAAATATCTGACTAAAGTTGGTGACTTCAGGGCATACTATCTTCATATACCAGTTTGATATAGTTAACAACTATAACTTTTCCATTCTTGAGGTATGAAAATATTTAAGAAATACTGGAGCCAAACATTATTAGGGAAGTTTGGAAAGGTAGAGCTAATAAAAGCAGAACCCCCCCCCACACACACACACACACACACACACAAAATATACCTACTGTATAATATAAGGCATAATTTCTCACCATGCAGAACAGTTTTTGATCAGTCACAAACTGGTAGACTAGTGTACATTTACAATCATATTTATTGTAAAATCACCACCTGAGACTAATAGTGTTACTCATGGGTTGGGGGTGCATGATCTAAATATAATAAATAACGTTAAAAAAAGTAAGTGGGGGGGGGGTGTCCATATAGCGTCCATGAATTGATGCATCCTCAAGAGTTCTGGAAGATTAGCGGACAATCTGCCGATTTTCAAGATTGTGACAGCATCTATATTGGATTTTGTTAAATAACAATCCCTTACGTGTGGAATATTTAAACACTGTACTTGCTGTTTTAATTTCAGTCTAGGAGAGGAGGGAAGGGAGGGGGATAATTAAGACTACTCACAATATCAACGGGTACCACAGTGTGGAGTCAATGTGTATAACATTATGAATATATAAATAAATGGAGTTTGCAGCTGGGTTTTACTCAGGACCATGCGCCCAGATCATAATCTGGAGGTCTTCCAAACCATGTATTTGGGAGACATATGATTCCATCGACTTTACAAATCTCAAAATGTAGTCAACCTGTTCCCAGGAGGGTGAGGCCTGTTGGAGCCACATTCGGGATTCGGGCTATAGCCAATTTTATCGCTAAAAATAGTTCATATAAGGTTGTACAATGAACAGCTTTTTTGGTTAGTTGAGTTGCGGTCTTCCACATTTGTGGCTCATGTGTGAGAGCGAGGGAGGTTTCCCAGTGTCTTATTGGTGGAGATTTATAAAAAAGCTGGGGATTCAAAATATCCAGGTACGAGAGGGAAAGCAGTCTTGTAGGAGGAAGGGCTGAATCCCATCTCATCTCCCACCTAGTTTTGGCTCTCAAGGGGCCTTTATCGAAACCCCATGACTTGAGATAACTGCGTAGGAGAGAAGGCGGATTGAACTTCCGAAGGAAGGCTTGGAGGGTGAGCAAATAATCTCCTTCATAAAGGTCCGTAGCACTGGTTAAACCTAAATTGGACCAGAGAGTCAGGTGAGTATCAGGCAAAGTTAGCAGTAGCTCTCTAAGTGTATGGGATGGCGATGGATGGGGAGAAATAGTAGCTAGATTATTAATTTTATCCCAGAACTTAAAATTCAATGTTACAATAGGATTAAGAAAAAGGGAGAGTGGTCTGGTATGTTTGGGGAGCCATATCAGATCTCTCAAAGCAAATCCAGACGGGATAGATGCTTGTTCAATTTCGGCCCATCTACTTTGCAGGGTCGAACCCCATTGAGTTACTTGTGACAGTCTGGCAGCTTCATGATACCGTAATATGTTGGGAGCTGCCGCCCCCCACCAGTACAGGCTGTTGCAAGATGCTTGTAGCAATTCTAGGAGCCTTGTTGTGCCAAATGGACCTATTGCAGTGCTGCTGAAATTTATGAATTGTGGATCTGGGGATTGGAATGGGTAGGGATCGGAAAAGATAAGTCAATTTGGGGAAAAGGCTCATTTTAAAAGCTGCTATTCGCCCTAACCAGGATAAGGAAGGGACATTCCATGTCTCAGTAGATGTTGCAATGGTAAACAGTAGGGGAGAGAAGTTTAGGTCAATAATGACCGGTATATTGTGGGATAGATATACACCTAAATGTTAAATGTGTGATGTGGACCACTGAAATTTGTACTTATTCTTGAATATGCTAAGGGTATCTTCCGGATATTTATAGTAAATGCTTCTGTTTTTAATACATTGAGTTTATAGTAACTAACTAGGGCAAATTTCTCTAGCAAAGAGAACAGATGAGGTAGTGATGTGAGAGGATCAGAGACAAGTACTGTCAGGTCATTCGCGAAAAGTGCTATTTTCTGTTCTATGTGGTGTATTTCCACACCTCTGATCTGTGAGCAGGAGCAAATGGCTGCGGCCAGTGGCTCCATTATAAGGGTAAATATAAGAGGTGATAACGGACACCCTTGTCTCGTGCCATTAATTATTAAAAAGGGCTCAGAACAAAATCCCAGTCCTCTAACTTTTGCCGATGGATTAGAGTATAGCGCTGCTATGAATGTGATAAAAGAGGTCGGGAATCCCAATTTCCACAGCACTGCAAACATATATTCCCAGCCTACCCTGTCAAAGGCCTTTTCAGCGTCCAACGACAGGGTGACACAGGGCAGGTGTAGTCTATGAGCCTCAAAATAAATATTCAGAAGCCGTCTTGTGTTGTCGGGTCCTTGGCATCTCAGAACAAAGCCCACCTGATCAGGGTCAATTAATGCGGGCAAAATAGTGTTAAGGCGTGATGCTATTACTTTGGCATAAAGCATGACGTCAAGGTTTAATAACGATATAGGCCTATAACTCTCGCATATTGTGGGATCCCTCCCCTGCTTCAGAAGTGTGATGATAACAGCCTGTACAAATTCAGCCGGAAAGGTACCACGAGAACTCGCCATTGTGAAGAAACGTAATAGAATAGGTATTAGCAGTATTTGGAATTTTTTATAGAATAAATCTGTGAAGCCATCTGGCCCCGGGGATTTAAAGGCTTTAAGAGATTTAATGGCTGTCTTGATCTCCAGAGTAGAGATAGGGCTCTGCAGTAGGTCCGCCTGGTCCTGGGAAACCAGTGGAAGATTCAAGTTGGTAAGAAAGGCATTAATTACGTCAGGGGTTGGGGAAGGGAGTGTATCATTCTACTTTAGGTTATAAAGGGAAGCATAGTACTCTGCAAAGGCGTTATCAATATCCTTTGATTTGGTGATATGTTGTCCCCTCACTTTCAGCGCGGGTATACGTGCTGCCGCCGTTCTTTGTCGCAACTTATTAACGAGCAATCCATCAGCCTTATTGCCCTTGTGGTAATAGATTTCTTTAAGCCTAAGAAGCCTATCTGCTGACCTTTCATTTTCTAGTCGAACTATCTGCGCTTTGAGGTTTGCTAGCTTTTTAGAGAGTTGAGTTGTAGGGTTAGCTTTATGTTCACCTGATATTTTACGCAGGTTTGTTAGGAGTTGCGCCAAGGTTTCCCCTTTACTTTTTCAATGCTGCCGCTATTTTTATAAATGAACCTCGTATATACGCTTTTAACGAGGCCCACAAAGTAAAATCATCTACTTCGTTGTTGTCATTCAATAATAGGAAGTCCGTAAGGTCATTAGTAATGGAGACCGTAGTCTCCGGAGAGGAGAATAAATGAGGGGACAGACGCCAGGTCGGAGAGTGCTGCAGTTCCACTGAGGAATGTAGAGTAATATGAACTGGATCATGGTCCGACCAAGGACATTGAGGGATCCAGGATCTGGTCACATTGTCCAAAAGGCCTGGGTCACAGAAAAAAAATCTATCCGCGAATACGAATGATGTACCGAGGAGAAGTAGGTATAGTCACAGGCAGATGCGTTAAGAGTGCGCCAAATATCAAACAAGTTAAACTGATATATCAGGTTTCGAAATTTATTCGAAAGTTCGATTGCGGGCTTAACTGGTTTACTGGCCACATCTGATTTCCTGTCTAAATAGGGGTCCCAAACAATATTAAAATCTCCGGCAAGTAGCAAAAGACCTTGGCGTATAGACTCCAATTTCTGGAGGAATTTACGCAACGTTTGAATATGTTGCTTGTTGGGGCCATAATATGAGGCTAATGTGTAAGTTACGCCATAGAGCCTACAAACAATGATTAAGTATCTACCCTGAGGGTCAGATTCAATAAGAATGCTCTCATAAGAGACATGATGTGATATCCCTTTAAGACTTTCTGACTATCAGCACTTCCTCCTATTTAAGGAAGTGCTTTTCCATTACTCAGTGCCTGAAAATTAAAGTGGATTCTCTCATCCTGTGTTACTGCTCTTTCCAAGCAGTATACTTTTCCCTTTCAGGTCTTAAGTATTTTATTTTTTGAAGGCTGTTTGTGTCTCAAAGTTTGCTGCACTTCTTTCCTGATTCTTTTGGACTGATACTTCTAATCATATCCCTACGCTACCGGAACTCTATCACACGCGGCTGAAGCCGCACTCACACAAGCTGCTACCGGAACGCCGCTCTCTACTAATCCCCGGTTTAGCACTTACTCTGCAGTTATTACCGCTCTCCACGCTACACCATCGCTTCTGGGGAAATCTGGTCTTGTCACCACGCTGGTGTGGGTATCGTATTGTATACAAATCATAAGGTTTCCAAATATAACGCTAAGTGTCTTTACTTACCTGAGGTGTATTACACTGAATTAACCTCCTCCTTGCTGGTCAATATTGCGTGTGTGTTGGAACATTGTATATATATTTTAGAGTGTTTGTGTGAGTGCGTGAAACTTAAGGAAAGATATTTGAACATTACTTTATCTAGAGTTGAACTCTATCACTTCGTTTTTTATCCTGAATATAAAGGATTTTTTCTCATTTTTTCTTTTTCGATAATATTAAGGAATCATTGCTTATATTATAGAGGCTTAATAAGTTTCTCTCATAAGATTTATTATTATCATTCATAGAGGTTTAAACCATACTTTTCACTTCAATTACTAAAAGTAAATGCTCACCTTGTACATGCTAGTAGAACAAGTTATATTTACTTGCTGTTTACAAGAATAGAGCTACATTCCATTTATTTTATTTTTTTATTATTTTTCTCTGAAGTTTGGTGAGACAAAATTATCACAGAATTTTCAGGCCTAAAAAATAAAGTTTATTTTTTTTTATTTTTGGAAGATGGATCCCAATGAAATTAAAAATGAATTTTCTAATATTCATCATAAACTAGAATATCTTGCTAGAGCCTTAACAGAGGTACAAACTGAAAATAAAGCTCTCAAAACCTTAATAAAAGATTGTATGTCAGGGAAAGAAGCAGGAATTGCTGAACCTCACATACAATACCCACAACCCTTCTCTGGCAAGCGCAGCGAATTCAGGGATTTTAAAAGTGCATGCAAACTTCTTTTCTCACTTAGACCTAAAACATACCATAGTGAAAGGATAAAGGTCTGTACCACTATTTCCTTCCTCCAGGGGGAGCCACGCTCCTGGGCCAATAGATTCTTTGAAAGTGAACATCCAATATTAGATTCGCTTGAAGAATTTTTTCTAGCTATGACTGCCTTGTATGAGGATTCCCACACTCAAATAACAGCTGAAAATAAACTAAGATCTATGAGACAGGGGAAAAGAAACATTGAAGAATATATTACTGAATTTCAAATGTGGATAGATGACTCTCAATGGAACGAGATCAGCTTAAAGAACCAATTCAGATTGGGTCTCTCTGAATCCCTTAAAGATGAATTGTCACGATTAGAGATGCCTGACACACTGAATGGGTTGATGAAATTAAGCACCACTTTGGACCGAAGGTTACGTGAAAGAAAGGCTGAAAGAGCTTCCTATGAAGTTGTGCCCAGACGTTCCTATCCCTGTTCTACAACCATGGAAAAAGCTGTTTCAAACCAGGTTCCTATGGAAATTGGAACTATAAGGGGTCCTCTAACCCCAGAAGAAAAAACCAGACGCAGATTAGAAAATCTCTGTCTTTATTGTGGACAAAAGGACCACTCCGTCACAAATTGTCCATCTCTATTGAGACAGAAAAAGGGTAAGGGTAGTTTCAATCACAATATTTTTCACATTACCCAAAATCCACATCTCACTCTCACCTTTTCTTTACAGTGGGATCAGAAAAACGTGCGATCTAACGCTTTGATTGATTCTGGGGCGTCAGGAAATTATATAGATATAGCATATGTTAAGCTCAATAAAATTCCAACTGTTGTCAAAACACATCCTGTTTCAGTTAAACTTATTGATGGTTCTATTATACAACAGGGCCCCATTACCCATCAGACAATCCCTTTACTCATAACAACTGACCAAGGACATTCCGAATATATTACTTTTGACCTCATACCTATCTACATGCATACTATCATCTTAGGATTTAGCTGGTTACAAATACATAATCCTCATATTGACTGGTCATCACCACAAGTAAACTTTGACTCTGACTATTGTATAAAGACTTGTTTTCCCTATCAGGTAATCTCTACTATAGAACATGAGCTGCCTCAAATTTATCAGGACCTGGCAGAGGTGTTTGACCTCAAGGAGGCAGAAAACCTCCCACCACATAGGGAATTTGACTGTCCCATTGATTTAATACCGGGATCTCAAATACCACATGGAAAGATTTACCCTCTTTCACAAGAAGAATTGGTATATCTAAGATCATATTTAGATGAAAACTTGCGAAAAGGGTTCATCTCACACTCAACATCACCTGCTGCTGCAGGACTGTTTTTAGTACGCAACAAAGATGGAACAATAAGACCTATTATTGACTACAGGGCATTGAATGAAATAACAATTAAAAATAGGTATCCTCTACCTCTCATACCAGAGTTACTCGAAAGATTAAATGAGGCCACGATCTACTCAAAATTAGATCTAAAGGGCGTTTATAATCTTATTCGCATAAAGGAAGGACACGAATGGAAAACCGCGTTCAGAACCCGTTATGGTCTTTTCCAGTATAACGTAATGCCCTTTGGTCTAAGCAATGCTCCCGCAACCTTCCAACATTTTATCAACGAGATTTTTCATGATCTAATGGATATCTGTGTCATCATATATCTAGATGATATTCTGATTTATTCGAAATCTTCAATAGAACATGAAAAACATGTTAGGTGGGTTCTTACTCGTCTCAAGGAGCATAAGTTATATGCAAAGCTGGAAAAATGTGTTTTCCATGTCTCTAAAATAAAGTTTTTGGGTTATATAATTACCCCAAACAAAATAGAAATGGATCCTGAAAAAGTAGCCGCAATTGAAGACTGGCCTATACCCACTACAGTAAAAGCATTACAGCGATTTATTGGTTTCGCAAATTATTACCGTAAATTTATTAAAAACTTCTCCTCAGTGATAAAACCACTAACACAATTAACTAGTATAAAACAGCGCTTTAAGTGGTCTGAACAAGCCCAGAAGACTTTTGATAGTCTTAAGGAAATGTTCACAACAGCTCCAATACTAACACTGCCTAAATTTGATCAACAATTCCTGTTGGAAGTTGATGCATCGAACACAGGCATTGGGGCTATTCTTTCCCAACAAAATAAGGAGACAGGTGAAGTTCATCAAATTGCGTTCTATTCAAGAACTTTGACTTGTGCTGAAGCTAACTATAGTGTTGGAGACAAAGAACTCCTTGCTATTAAGTGTTCACTAGAACAATGGAGACACCTACTAGAAGGATCAGTAATTCCATTTCTTATTTATACTGATCATAAAAACTTAGAATACTTAAAGAAGAATAAGACTTTAACAGCTAGACAAGCAAGGTGGTCACTTTTTTTAGATCGCTTTAACTTTTTAATAACTTATAAACCTGAGAGTCAAAACACAAAGGCAGATGCACTTTCTCGTATTCATGAGTTACTTCCTCATGAACAACCTAACTTCACTATCCCTCCAGAAAAGATAATAGGTACCTTAACACCCTTAGAAGAAGAGATTTACACTGCTCTAAAACATGATTCAATACCACTACAGAATTGTTCTAAAGATCCTACTACAGGTCTTTTTTATCATGAGGAAAAGTTATACATACCTGAGAAAATAAGGTCTTCCATTCTCACACATACCCATGATGACACCATATCTGGTCACCCAGGGATACAGAAAACCATTGAACTTACCCGTCGTAAGTTTTGGTGGCCAGGGATGAATAAATACATTTATGATTACGTCTCTAGGTGTGAGAATTGCGCTAGAAATAAAATTGAACATAAAAAACCCATAGGGTTACTTAGACCTCTGCCCATTCCAGATAAACCATGGAGTACTATTGCCATGGATTTTAAAGTGGAGTTACCTGCATCACAACAATATAACACTATCATGGTAGTAGTCGACCATTTAACAAGACTGGCTCATTTTATTCCACTCAAGGGATTACCAACTGCCATGACTACAGCTAAAGCATTTCTTGATCAGGTTGTAAGACTACACGGTTTACCCTCTAATATTATTACTGATAGGGGTACCCAATTCACCTCTTCCTTCTGGAGATCTTTGTGTAAGCTACTGAAAATTGATCATCGCTACACTACTGCTTTCCATCCACAGACAAATGGGTTGACAGAAAGACTGAACCAGACCATTGAACACTTTTTACGTTGTTATATTTCACATTTACAAGATGACTGGCTAATTTACCTTCCTATGGCAGAATTTACTCATAATAATTCATTGTGTTCCTCAACCAAAACATCCCCCTTTTTCGCAACTTATGGGTACCATCCTAACACTATAACCTTGTCCCACAAAACAGTGAATTCCCCTTCAGCTTTAGATTTTTCTTCCAAACTTCAAGATCGATTGAAAGTATTGAAAACACATCTAGCTGAGGCTAAGGAATACCAAAAGAAATACTATGATCGGAAACATTCGATTGGACCTGAATATAAAATAGCTGACTTAGTGTTACTCTCTACTAAAAACCTCAAACTTCAGGTCCCTAGCAAGAAATTGGCTAACCAGTTTCTGGGACCTTACCCTGTAGAGCAGATAATAAATCCCAATGTGGTCAAGCTCACGTTACCCAAGGATTACAAGTTTCATCCCACCTTCCATATTTCATTATTGAAACCTTTTCATTCAATGACACGCACGGCAGTTGATCTTCCGCCTCCTATCTCAGTGGATCTTCAAGAGGAATTTGAAGTTGAATCAATACTGGATTCTAGGATTCGACGACAAAGATTAGAATATCTCATCAGATGGAAGGGTTATGGTCCAGAGGATGATTCCTGGCATCTTCATTCAGAAGTTCATGCCCCTCGTCTGGTGAAGTCATTTCATCATTGTTACCCCCTTAAACCTGGTCTGGAATCCCCGGGGGTGATTCCCTGAGAAGGGGGGGATGTGATATCCCTTTAAGACTTTCTGACTATCAGCACTTCCTCCTATTTAAGGAAATGCTTTTCCATTACTCAGTGCCTGAAAATTAAAGTGGATTCTCTCATCCTGTGTTACTGCTCTTTCCAAGCAGTATACTTTTCCCTTTCAGGTCTTAAGTATTTTATTTTTTGAAGGCTGTTTGTGTCTCAAAGTTTGCTGCACTTCTTTCCTGATTCTTTTGGACTGATACTTCTAATCATATCCCTACGCTACCGGAACTCTATCACACGCGGCTGAAGCCGCACTCACACAAGCTGCTACCAGAACGCCGCTCTCTACTAATCCCCGGTTTAGCACTTACTCTGCTGTTATTACAGCTCTCCACGCTACACCATCGCTTCTGGGGAAATCTGGTCTTGTCACCACGCTGGTTTGGGTATCGTATTGTATACAAATCATAAGGTTTCCAAATATAACGCTAAGTGTCTTTACTTACCTGAGGTGTATTACACTGAATTAACCTCCTCCTTGCTGGTCAATATTGCGTGTGTGTTGGAACATTGTATATATATTTTAGAGTGTTTGTGTGAGTGCGTGAAACTTAAGGAAAGATATTTGAACATTACTTTATCTAGAGTTGAACTCTATCACTTCGTTTTTTATCCTGAATATAAAGGATTTTTTCTCATTTTTTCTTTTTCGATAATATTAAGGAATCATTGCTTATATTATAGAGGCTTAATAAGTTTCTCTCATAAGATTTATTATTATCATTCATAGAGGTTTAAACCATACTTTTCACTTCAATTACTAAAAGTAAATGCTCACCTTGTACATGCTAGTAGAACAAGTTATATTTACTTGCTGTTTACAAGAATAGAGCTACATTCCATTTATTTTATTTTTTTATTATTTTTCTCTGAAGTTTGGTGAGACAAAATTATCACACATCCTTATGTATAAGGATAGTCGTCCCTCTAGATTTCTGTGAGAAGCTAGCAGCCTCAACAACTGGGAACAGCTTGGATTTAATAGGAATTTTCGCACCTTTCACCCAGTGAGTTTCTTGTATAAAGACTAGTTGTGCTCTGGTTTTAGCTAGAGATCGAAGAAATATGCTGAGTTTGGTTGGGGAGTTAAGCCCCCTCACATTTTAGGTAACACAATTATATGGCATACTTCTTCTATGTTATCTTCTCTTGTGTCTGTTTGGAGGGGGGTTGGGAAAGAAGGTCAATGGGAGGGGAGATGACAAAAAAAAAAAAAGGAAAAGTCTCAGACTCAGCGAAGTATGATTATTAATGAGTATTAAGGTTAATAAATAAATGCGGTATTTAGAAAAGACAAACCGCGTATGTAGCCTCTGAAAGACAATTCAGAGTACCTTAGGGGAGGGGAAACGGGTACCGGCAAAAAAATCTTAGATTTATAATCACTTACAGAGCTGCATTATCCAGAAGACCTAGATCTCCTGCAGCCAAGTGTGACGATGCCGCATCTTGCCGTCGAGATGCCCAATATCAGAAACTAGAAATGTTACTGCAATCTTTATATGATAAAGCTCCATCTGAAGATGTCCTGGAACAGTATAGCAGGGCTAGCAGCGACTATGGAGAATACTGGACACTCATGCACACCACCTATACTTAATCACAGGGAGCAAACTGAACTGGAACCAACTCTTCATACATCTACCGACTCAGGGAGACTCCATGTAGAAAGGCCTTCATACATCTACCGACTCAGGGAGACCCCATGTGGAAAGGCCTTATTATTTTTAAAACTTGATCAAGAGTTTTATCTAAAGGCTCTGAATCCTCCGTGGTTTTAGCTAGAGATCGAAGAAATATGCTGAGTTTGGTTGGGGAGTTAAGCCCCCTCACATTTTAGGTAACACAATTATATGGCATACTTCTTCTATGTTATCTTCTCTTGTGTCTGTTTGGAGGGGGGTTGGGAAAGAAGGTCAATGGGAGGGGAGATGAGAAAAAAAAAAGGAAAAGTCTCAGATTCAGCGAAGTATGATTATTAATGAGTATTAAGGTTAATAAATAAATGCAGTATTTAGAAAAGACAAACCGCGTATGTAGCCTCTGAAAGACAATTCAGAGTACCTTAGGGGAGGGGAAACGGGTACCGGCAAACAAATCTTAGATTTATAATCACTTACAGAGCTGCATTATCCAGAAGACCTAGATCTCCTGCAGCCAAGTGTGACGATGCCGCATCTTGCCGTCGAGATGCCCAATATCAGAAACTAGAAATGTTACTGCAATCTTTATATGATAAAGCTCCATCTGAAGATGTCCTGGAACAGTATATAGCAGGGCTAGCAGCGACTATGGAGAATACTGGACACTCATGCACACCACCTATACTTAATCACAGGGAGCAAACTGAACTGGAACCAACTCTTCATACATCTACCGACTCAGGGAGACTCCATGTAGAAAGGCCTTCATACATTTACCGACTCAGGGAGACCCCATGTGGAAAGGCCTTATTATTTTTAAAACTTGATCAAGAGGTTTAACTAAAGGCTCTGAATCCTCCGTGGTTTTAGCTAGAGATCGAAGAAATATGCTGAGTTTGGTTGGGGAGTTAAGCCCCCTCACATTTTAGGTAACACAATTATATGGCATACTTCTTCTATGTTATCTTCTCTTGTGTCTGTTTGGAGGGGGGTTGGGAAAGAAGGTCAATGGGAGGGGAGATGAGAAAAAAAAAAAGGAAAAGTCTCAGACTCAGCGAAGTATGATTATTAATGAGTATTAAGGTTAATAAATAAATGCAGTATTTAGAAAAGACAAACCGCGTATGTAGCCTCTGAAAGACAATTCAGAGTACCTTAGGGGAGGGGAAACGGGTACCGGCAAACAAATCTTAGATTTATAATCACTTACAGAGCTGCATTATCCAGAAGACCTAGATCTCCTGCAGCCAAGTGTGACGATGCCGCATCTTGCCGTCGAGATGCCCAATATCAGAAACTAGAAATGTTACTGCAATCTTTATATGATAAAGCTCCATCTGAAGATGTCCTGGAACAGTATATAGCAGGGCTAGCAGCGACTATGGAGAATACTGGACACTCATGCACACCACCTATACTTAATCACAGGGAGCAAACTGAACTGGAACCAACTCTTCATACATCTACCGACTCAGGGAGACTCCATGTAGAAAGGCCTTCATACATTTACCGACTCAGGGAGACCCCATGTGGAAAGGCCTTATTATTTTTAAAACTTGATCAAGAGTTTTATCTAAAGGCTCTGAATCCTCCGTGGTTTTAGCTAGAGATCGAAGAAATATGCTGAGTTTGGTTGGGGAGTTAAGCCCCCTCACATTTTAGGTAACACAATTATATGGCATACTTCTTCTATGTTATCTTCTCTTGTGTCTGTTTGGAGGGGGGTTGGGAAAGAAGGTCAATGGGAGGGGAGATGAGAAAAAAAAAAGGAAAAGTCTCAGACTCAGCGAAGTATGATTATTAATGAGTATTAAGGTTAATAAATAAATGCAGTATTTAGAAAAGACAAACCGCGTATGTAGCCTCTGAAAGACAATTCAGAGTACCTTAGGGGAGGGGAAACTGGTACCGGCAAACAAATCTTAGATTTATAATCACTTACAGAGCTGCATTATCCAGAAGACCTAGATCTCCTGCAGCCAAGTGTGACGATGCTGCATCTTGCCGTCGAGATGCCCAATATCAGAAACTAGAAATGTTACTGCAATCTTTATATGATAAAGCTCCATCTGAAGATGTCCTGGAACAGTATATAGCAGGGCTAGCAGCGACTATGGAGAATACTGGACACTCATGCACACCACCTATACTTAATCACAGGGAGCAAACTGAACTGGAACCAACTCTTCATACATCTACCGAGTCAGGGAGACTCCATGTAGAAAGGCCTTCATACATCTACCGACTCAGGGAGACCCCATGTGGAAAGGCCTTATTATTTTAAAACTTGATCAAGAGGTTTAACTAAAGGCTCTGAATCCTCCGTGTTTTGCCATTGGGCCCCAGGACAGTCAAAAGGGAATATGAAGGAGACTATAAATTACTCATCTTACCGCCTCTAAGACTACTTGCCTCTGACATATTGGGGTCTGCTGAACTACCCTCTACTTTGTTTAACACAATGCTTGTCTACACAGCTAATTTACTAAGGCTCACTCATCTCTTCATTCTTTAGTTAATTAACTGCATTGAACTGGTGAGGCTGTAGAAGCTGTAGAGAGTAGATGGGCTTTTACTAAGATTTGACCACTGATGAGCTGTCATGCATGAAGAGAATGGTAATATAACTAACACAGTGATGTGAGTTTGTAAAGCTTGCGTAAAACAGCAATAATAATCAATTTTAATTTACTAAAATAATAAGCATTTATTTATAAGTAATATGATATTCTATGTAAGATTGTAAGTACATAAGATTGTGACATTTTAGACAGAATATTGCTTATTTATGTTAACAGATTTAGCAATAATTGCAGTTTGAGCTTTTAAGTGCAATTTTCTCTGGGTTTTCAATTATGAAAGGTGATTTAGGGCTACCATTACATTACACACAAAGAAAACAGCCTGTCACCATAGAATCCCACTGACAAGGTTAAATTTATGGGGATAGATTTAATATACAGTTAATTAAGTTTATGAAAGGAAAGCATTTTTTAATACAATAATTTAAAATTAGATGGTAATGTACAAAAACACTTCTATACAAAATGGATATTGGACTGATAAATAGAAATAGCGTAAAACAGCGGGCGTTAAATCAGTCTAGCGGTGTAAGACTAGTAACCTCCTATCTGTTAAGCAGAACAACAATATTAGCTCATGAGTAGTTGTCAGGCTATCTATCCTACAATGTTGTTTTATATGTGAGTACAGTACCAGGCCAACTGCCCTCCTACACCAATGCTCAGGACTTCCCTGATGCTATGGATGTTTGTAAGCCTACCCTGACTATGGTTAGAAAGGAACAGGCTTATCTGTCATTAAAGGGATATAAAACCCAAAAAATTTTTCTTTTATGATTTAGATTAAATGTATTAGAAATTGCTCTTTTAGGTTGTTTTTGTATTTGAAATAGGTGTTTTTGCTCATTGAAACCACCACCCATTGTTCTCACAAACATGCCCTTATCTCACTTTCTCTATACACAAAATGAATACTATTTCAATCAAAAAATAAAAACTATTATTTTCCAATGGATTTAATAGCTGGTGCAAGTCATTGAGAACACAAATAGTACACCATCCCTTTAATGAATATACTGCAAAGCTGTAGCAAAGGGGCAGGATCATGAGAGACTTTATTCTGTTGCAATACTGGGTGAGGGAGTAAAAAAGGATTACACAGTTTTCCCTTTTAACTCTCGTCTTGCAATGTGTAAAGCAATTCATATGTAAAAAAGGTGTTGCCTTACAATTGTACAGCTTTTGAATTTGGGGTGCTACAATAATTAATGGTGATGCCTATCATCCTCTTAGAATTCCCACTGCAATAAGGTTATGATAATAGATTTGTAAGGTGCTCAGTACATTTCTGTATATTTTTTTCAGAAATTATCATCTTGATCACTTTCAATAACTAAATTAGACAAAGACACACATTGTTCTTGTGTTAAAGATTTACTTTATTTAATGGGACACTAAAGTCAAAAATACACTTTCATGATTCACAAAGAATATGCAGTTTTATGAGACTTTCCAATTATGCATAGTCTTATTATATGTACACTTTCTGAAGTACCAACTCCTACTGAGCATGTGCACTAGACCAGTGTATACTAGTCTGTGATTGGCTGAAGGCCGTCACATTATACAGGGTGCAGGAAAATGGGGCAGTCAATTTATCAGGAAAAAACTACTGCTTATTTGAAATTTAGAGTGTGTTATTGTTTTGTCTTTTTAATTATACACTTGTTAATTATGCAATTCTTCTGCATTTAAAGGGACACTGAACCCATTTTTTTCTTTCTTTCATTATTCAGATAGAGCATGCAATTTTAAGCAACTTTCTAATTTACTCCTATTATGAATTTTTCTTTGTTCTCTTGCTATCTTTATTTGAAAATCATGAATGTAAATCTTAGCAGCCAGACCATTTTAGGTTCAGCGCCATGGATAGCGCTTGCTTAGTAGAGGCTGAAATTTACCCACCAATAAGTAAGCATAACCCAGGTTCTCAACCAAAAATAGGCCGGCTCCTATGCATCACATTCCTGCTTTTTAAATAAAGATAGCAAGAGAACAAAGGAAAATTGATAATAGGAGTAAATTAGAAAGTTGCTTAAAATTGTATGCTTTATCTGAATCATTAAAGAAAAAAATTGCGCTTAGTGTCCCTTTAATGGACCTTCAAATTACAAGAAAAGGGAGCCAAATCATTTTCCATAGTGAAAGTACACTCACTGGCCACTTTATTAGGTACACCTTGCTAGTACCGGGTTAGACCCCCTTTTGCCTTCAGAAATGCCTTAATTCTTCATGGCATAGATTCAACAAGGGGTTGGAAACATTCCTCAGACATTTTGGTACATATTGACATGATAGCATTCTTGCAGTTGCTGCAGATGTGTTTGCTGTACATTCATGATGTGAATCTCCCATTCCACCACATCCCAAAGGTGCTCTAATGGATTGATATCTGGTGACTGTGGAGGCCATTGGAGTACAATGAACTCATGGTCATGTTCAAGAAACCAGTTTAAAAGGATTTGAGCTTTTTGACATGGTGCATTATCCTGCTGGAAGCAGCCATCAGAAGATGGGTACACTGTAGTCATAAAGGGATGGACATGGTCAGCAACAACTCTCAGGTAAGCTGTGGCATTTAAATGATGCTCAATTGGTACTAATGGGCCAAAAGTGTACCAAGAAAATATCCCCTACACCATTACACCACCAGCCTAAACTGTTGATACAAGGCAGTATGGATCCATGCTTTCATGTAGTTTACGCCAAATTCTGACCCTACCATCTGAATGTCGCAGCTGAAATTGAGACTCATCAGACCAGGCAACTTTTTCCAATCTTCTATTGTCCAATTTTGGTGAGTCTGTGCGAATTGTAGCCTCAGTTTCCTGTTCTTAGCTGACAGCAGTGGCACCCGGTGTGGTCTTCTAATGCTGTAGCCCATCTGCTTCAAGGTTCGATGTGTTGTGCGTTCAGAGCTGGTATTCTGCATACATTGGTTGTAACGAGTGGTTATTTGAGTTACCATTTCCTTTCTATTATCTCAAACCAGTCTGTCCATTCTCCTCTAACCTCTGACATCAACAAGGCATTTTTGTCCTTACAACTGCCGCTCACTGGAGTTTTTCTCTTTTTTGGACCATTCTCTGAAACACCCTAGAGATGGTTGAGCGTTAAAATCCCAGTAGATCAACAGTTTTTAAAACACTCAGACCAGTCTGTCTGGCATCAACAACCATGCCATGTTCAAAGTCACTTAAATCCCCTTTCATCCCCATTCTGATGCTCGGTTTCTTCTGCCATGTGATTGGCTGATTTGTGTTACCAAGCAATTGAACAGGTGTACCTAATAAATTGGCCGGTGAGTGTACACATGCATAACCTTCACTTTTCTTAACAAAAGATCTCTGTCTCCAACTCACGCTCTCTCTACATCTGTAAATTGATCTGTAAATTGATAGATAGATACTGAACTATTTGTGGCTACATCAGTCCCTCTTCAGATAAACACACAATCACGTATGTGTATACAAACTATACTTTGTGATGCTTGTTTATGTTTTATATAGGATATATTTTCTCACTGGACACAAATCTCTCACCTTACTGAACAAATGTATTTGTGTTACTTTACAAATGAGTTTTACAGTACCAAATTATACTGCTCACAACTACACAATTTCACAGATACATTTAATCTATTCCAAAAAAAATAAATACATTTTATAAAGCAAGTTAATGAATGCATTCTGTAAACTTCACTAATGTCCCTATGGAATCTTTATGTCTGTTGTTGGCTTGCATTAATATAATTTACTCTCTACAAAACCAAATAAACTATTTAAACATTTACTAAGGTTGTCATAAACACTTTCTTTATATGTGATCAAATTCAGCTCTACATTTAATAATGTTAACTGTAGTTATTTAATTTGGAAACAAAAAAGGCTGGAGCTGAAAAATAAATAACATTAGAAATCTGGTTACTGCATGTTGTATGCACCATGAACTGAGTACCACTGGGTACCACTATCTGGCCTATAGATGTGATTTTTAATATAAGGTACAATAGTAAATAATATTTGTGGTATCAATTTTTTTCTTGTATTATTTTGACTGTTTTTTTTTTATATGACCAGATCCAGGACAAATATTTTTCTTTTTTTCAAATTGCAACTAATAAACTCTTTAAGTATTACAACACATTTTTATCATGCAGACTACACAAAAATTGTGATATAATTATAAATTCATTAAAGGGATGTTTAGTGTTGTGGATAGGCTGGGACAGTATTTACTAAAAAATGATTATTATTTTTTTTGCACAAAAACAATATTAGGCTGAACCTTTTTATTTTTATTTTGAAATTAAGAATAATGATTTGTGGCTAAAAGTTCACTGGCTGATAAAGATGACACTACCAGCTCTATTGGTTAAAAGTGAGTCCTCACAAACATAAAAACAAATATATATATATATAACACAGACGGGGGGCTGCATTTGAAGTGATCCTTCACAGCACAGATAGAGTGCTCACTGAAACCAAATGCGGCTTCTATGTAGGAACACTTCAAATAATGCCTGTGTGACCTTATTGCAACTACACCTGTACTACCTGCCTCACATTGTAAAGTCTCACCATTGAAAAGATGGTGAGACAAACATGGCTGACACCCTACTCGTAACCTGCACTTCAGAGATTGGAATATATTGCATTTGTGGTGCTGTATCTTAATCAAAGTGCAGTTTACTCCCCTTAAAATGCCTGGTTAACTAACTAACTTATACCTCCTACACCTACGTCATTTCTTAGCTACACTCCCCCGAAACACCCAGCTTACTCCCAAAGACCACCTACACCTATGTAATTTCTTCACCATACTCCCCCCTGAAACACCCAGCTACCTCTGAAAAAACTATTAACCCATCGTCATGATACACTCATGAGGAGTAGTTGATACCTGCATCAGCTAGCAGAGGTGGTATTGTGGTCTCAGAATTGACAGGTTTAACCTGAACTGATCTTTCTTTGTATGGAATCTGTGTTTGTTCAGGAATGCTGTGGTCATTAGACCCCCCCCCCCCTTCTCTTGATGTCATTATTTAAAGGACCATTCAATACAGTAGATTTGCATAATCAACAATTGCATGATAAGAAGACAATGCAATAGCACTTAGTCTGAACTTCAAATGAGTAGTAGATTTTTTTTTTTAAATAAATTGCAAAGTTATGTCTATTTCCACTCCCCTGTATCATGTGACAGCCATCGGCCAATCACAAATGCATATACGTATATGCTGTGAATTCTTGCACATGCTCAGTAGGAGCTGGTGACTCAAAAAGTGTAAACATAAAAAGACACGTGCACGTTTAGTTAATGGAAGTAAATTGGAAAGTTTTTGGACAAAAGAGCTGTTAGACTTAAGGGTAAAGCCCTACCAAATTCCCTTATCAGGGCAATGTCCATAAATGCACTTCTCAGGGCATCTTTTTTAGGACAAGGTTTCTTTTTGTATTTAGCATTATTTTTTAGTATAGGGTTTTTTATGGGCAAAAGAGCTATTTACACTTTAGGGCACTGCTCTACCAAATGCCCTCTTCATGGCAAACTTTTTTTTAATAGTTTTTTTGTTTGTTTGTTTGTTTTTCTTGGGATTTTTTTTTTTAGTATAGGACTTTTTTTTATGGGAAAAAGAGCTATGCTCACTTTAGGCCACTGCCCTACCATATGCCCTTCTAAGGGACAATGCCCAACCAAATGCAGAAATAATGAAGAGTGGGGGAACACAGGAGAAGAAAAGATTCCAGAAAACATAAGGAAATAGAAAGGGGGATGCTATAAAAAAGGAGAAAAATACAAAAAGAGATGGGTGTGAGAAGAACAAAGGAAAAGAAAAAAATAGGAGGGGAAAGATAAGAAAGCAGACAAGTTATGGAGCAGCGGTCTTTAAATAATCAAAAAATAATCAGGGAAAAAAATTGTATTATTAAAGGGACACTGAACACAAAAATTTTCTTTTGTGATTCAGATAGAGCATGCAATTTTCAGCAACTTTGTAATTGACTCCTATTATCAAGTTTTCTTCGTTCTCTTGCTATCTTTATTTAAAAAAGAAGACATCTAAGCTTTCTTTTGTTTCAGTACTTTGGACAGCACTTTTTTATTGGTGGATGAATTTATCCACCAATCAGCAAGAACAACCCAGGTTGTTCACAAAAAATGGGCGGGCATCTAAACTTACATTCTTGCATTTCAAATAAAGATATCAAGAGAATAAAGAAAATTGTATAATAGGAGTAAATTAGAAAGTTGCTTAAAATTGCATGCTCTGTCTAACTCATTAAAGAAAAAAAATTGGTTTTAGTGTCCCTTTAAGATGCATCAAAAATCGTAACAAAATTCTTCACAAAAAATCGTATTTTACCAAAAAACTTAACATTTGCATGTAAATTTCATAGGAATAAATCATATTAAATATGCACAGTGTAAATTGTCATTTTAATTCATTAGAAATTCATGCTTTTAAGTACAAGATACAAAGCGTAATTGTTGTTCTTTCATAAAATGGGCTGAACATAGGCGTTCCAGGGGTGTATATGAAATTGTCTCTCTAATCCCAGCATAATTCTATAAAGATTTTCGCACTACAAATCTCACAGTTTTTTTTCTCACCAACTAAAAGGTGGCGAGTTTTTGTTAAAACACTTAAAATACTTAATGCCCTAATATAAAAACACATTGATATGAAAGTATAGGCGAATGTAAGAAATCAGCATAATGTGATTTATATTGGCTGCAGGATTTAATTTTGAAAGTGCACCCCCTGCTATCTTCGCTCTATGGAGTGGTGTCTCTATCCATCGAGCTCAATTCATTTCAATAGGAGCCATCTCATCACTAGCAGGGACTGCCCCTTTTTTATGATCATGAGCCCCTGCGAGGATCGGCAAGAAAAACTACGTCTGATCTGGCGAGGTTTAGACCATCGAGGCCTAAGTCTTTTTGTAACATACAAGAAATTGAGAGATTGCAAGATGCAAGCTCCATTGCAATTCATTTTTGGGCTTCAGTTCACAGTTTGATTAATGCCATGTATGTGTTCTGTCACAGAGATGCCGAATCGATTAGACTTCACAGTATTTAACAAGCTTAATGTTGCAGAGAAGACAAATACCTTTTATATAGTCTCAGAGACATGAAGTAATAGATATGGTGATAATATTTAATATAAATGTAACATGTCTTAGCTCTTATTAAAGCAGTTTAACTTTATCACATTACCCCAGCCCTCCTTTCACAAACAGAAAGCACTACAATGGAATTATATACATCACCAGGTATAACAATGTAGCCTTCTATTTAAAAACAAGATATTGCAATTAAAACCTTCCGTCATTTAAAAAAAAAAAGTACATATATTGTACATTTTTATCTAATTAAAACTTTAAGTGGCTGGCGACTGGAAGGCTCAGTCCATTGGCACCAAGGTATAGAACCTTTAACCTCTAGGTCATCAGTTCAAGTCTGTGTCAGGTCACTAGAAACCAAAAACAATTACCATCTGAAAGTCATTTGGGGAAGTGAGTGTATAATTTGTAATCTAGACCTCATGCACATCACAAAACCACAGCCTCTATTGGTATGGTCAGAAAAGAAAATGATTACCAATTGGCCATTACTTTAGAATTAAGCTCATTGCTCTTCAAATGATTGCTATTCTGGCCTATGTATCACCACTGTATCTGCAGATTCTAATAGTCACACAAGGCAATTCTAGCCGTTTCCTACAAAGATCTATCTTGAATTGGAGAAGAAAGGTATTACTGCATTAGCAGCTCAGTATAAAAGTATTATGTTTTAAAGAGATGCAAGTTTACACAATTCTCTTTACCACAATAAGCATCCTAAATAAAAGCATACAGTGCCCATAAAACAAAGCAATTGAGGCTTGTATCTATACCTGATGCACAGAATGCCACTATTTACATTAGAAGGAACTCATGTTTCATGTTTCATACTTCAGAATTATTTACTAACATTTTCAATATTATTATTTTTACACAAAAAGCAAAAAAAAATGGATGACCTATTTTATATTATATATATTTATATATATATATACACACACAGTACATATTGTCAAGTGAAGATCGCACTGAGATGGGGAGCTTGGGTGTTGAGGGTATTGAATTGGGGCATCAGTAGTGGATAAAAATCAGGCAACTTGGGATCTTGACCATCCTCAGTAATGGTTAAAATCTTTAGTTTAGGCCAGGACACAATAAAAGCCTCTTGCTTGTGTGTGGAGAAAAGATGTCAGCAGACATTCTTTTATATTAGGGCTGTCTTGCTCCTGAATGGCTCAAATGTAAACTTAATCTGTTAACATATTGATTCCTTTATATAATTAAAAAAATGTTTTCTATCAGGGCGCCTGAGTATCACTAACACATTTCTGTAATATGGCTAGTTCTTTTTTAAATTAGATTAAAAGAACAGTCAAGTCCAAAATAAACTGTCATGATTCAAATTGGGTACGCAATTTTAAACAATTTTCCAATTTACTTTTATCACCAATTTTCTTTGTTCTCTTGGTATTCTTAGTTGAAAGCTAAACATAGGAGGGTCAAATGCTAATTTCTTAGACCTTGAAGGCTGCCTCTAATCTGAATGCATTTTGACAGTTTTTCACCACTAGAGGTCGTTAGTTTATGTGTTTTATATAGATAACATTGAGTTTATGCACGTGAAGTTACGTAGGAGTGAGAACTGATTGGCTAAAATGCAAGTCTGTCAAAACAACTGAAATAAGGCGACAGTTTGCAGAGGCATAGATACAAGGTAATTACAGAGGTAAAATGTGTATCATTATAACAGTGTTGATTATGCAAAACTAGGGAATGGGTAATAAAGGGATTATCTATCTTTTTAAACAACAAAAATTCTTGTGGTGACTGTCCCTTTAAAAGGACATTGTATTAAAAATGTTCTTTTGTTTAGTGTCTCCCTAATTAAACATTACACTTTACAAATAGCTCCTATATTTATTTATTTTTGTCATTTGAAATAGCATTTTTTGCCTGTTGAAAACACCAACTACAGTGGGGGTTTCAATAATATAGTATTGTCTATAGAAAAGCTATGAAAACTAGAAGCAGCAGCAATCAACCTCCCAGTGGGGAGCAGCAAAGGGAGCACAGTCCATTTGAAAGGGCACATTTGCTTTAAATATAAGGAACTCTTATCAGCAGCTTGAGTAATATATATATATAATATATTGCACCCAATCAAATTAAGCACTGTCTCTTTTTTACGTTATACTTAACAAACAATGATGAGTGCTACCAAAGGTATTACAAATCAAAACAAGAGCAAAATAAAGTGAACATGTCTCAATAATATATTAAACTATTATAATATAAAAAATGACTAGATAAATAAAAAATACAAAGAAAACAGCACTATAAAATCATATACAAAATATTTATTTCCAAATTAAAATGACTAACAATCAGTGAAAGTCTATAAAACTCTTGTTTGAGCAAAATTGTAACAATTAAAAAATTTCAAGGTATCAATACAAGCAATAAGTGTATATAAAATACGTTGATACAAAAAGTCAAATGCAAGACACATTAAACGCTGGTGAAACACACTTATTACTGACAGCATGAGCAATGTGCATATCAATACGGGAAATGAAACATACAAAATGCTAGCAGCATATCAAATAGTAAGCATTTAAGCGACAGTCTAGTAAAAAAGAAACATTTTCTAAGCCCTTGAAGGCCACCTCTTATCTGATTGCATTTTGACATTATTTCACAACTAGAGAGCGCTAGTTCATGTGTGCCATAATAGATAAGTAACTAAATGTATATATCAAGCCACCTCTCAGAAATGACCGCTTGTGACGCATGTGACTCTCCACCAATAAAGCAATTGGAGATCTGTTTATCAGCCATAAAGTGATAGGGCTTTAAAGCCAAGATGCACATCCTGTTACTTTAATAGTCAAAATAGCCTTAACTTAACCCTTTTAATTAAAAAATATTAAACACATTTAAATAGTGCTCTTCCGTATGCCATATATATATATATATATATATATATATATATATATATATATATATATCTAAAAATATAAATATATAAATAGATAGATAGATAGAAAGATAGAAAAACAGATAGATAGATAGATAGAGCGAAAGATTTAGAGTTAGATGTCCCATTTTTTTACTTCAAATGGGCAAAGTGGAGCAATATAAACAATATATAAATACATATAAATATATATATATATATATATATGTATATGTAGAGCGATAGAGAGAGAGAGAGAGAGAGAGAGAGAGAGAGAGAAAGAGATAGATAGATAGATAGATAGATAGATAGATAGATAGATAGATAGATGTCCCATTTTTTACTATAAATGGGCAAATTGAAGCAATATAAACAGCTTATCTCATATTATTAGAAAACAGTATGGGCTAGATTACAAGTTGAGTGCTAATTTATAGTGCACCCACAAACGGGCAAATAAGAATTTCAGTAGCTCTCATCCTATTGGCTGACTTGAACAGCAAATAAGATTTGAGTAGCTTTTATCCTATTGGTTGATTTGAATTTGAAGAATCAAATTAGCCAATAGGAATTCAAGGGATGCCATTTTTAATCGGGTACCTTGAATTCTCTATCCAGTGTATGGCGGCGATTGTACGAAGAGGATCCTCCACATTCCATGGCTCGGTGGTCGCCAGTCTTCAGTTCCAGGGTCGCCGGTCTTCAGCTTCGTGGTCATCGGTCTTCAGCACCACTCTGCGCCAGATTGCTCCTGGAAGAAGAAAGAAGAGGTCGCCGCTTGGAATCAGACTTCACTGCCTGGAACAGGACCTTCTCCACCGGACTTCAGGAATGGTGCGTACCAACCTGGGGGTTAGACTTAGGTGTTTTTAAGTTTTTTTTTAGAGGGGTTTGTTTTATTTAGATTAGGGATGGGCAGTAAAAGAGCTAAATGCCCTTTTAAGGGCAATGCCCAAACAAATACCCTTTTCAGGGCAATGGGTAGTTTAGGTTTTTTAGTGTTAGGTTCTTTTAATTTGGGGGGTTTGGTGGGTGGGTTTTTTTTTTTTTACTGTTAGGGGGAATTTGTATATTTTGATGTAAAAGAGCTGATCATCTTGGGGCAATGCCCTGCAAAAAGCCCTTTTAAGGGCTACTGGTAGTTTATTCTTAGAGTAGGGGGTGTTTTTATTTTGGGGGGCTTTTTTATTTTCATAGGGATTAGGTATATTTTTTTGAAATTTGGTAATTTTGTTTTTTATTTTATGTAATCTTAGATTTTTTTTATTTTCTGTAATTGTAGCTTAAAGGGACAGTCTACACCAGAATTTTAATTTTGACTAGACTGTCCCTTTAATTTATACTTAGTTTATTTTTATTTTTAAAGTAGTGTTAGGTTTTTTTATTTTAATAGTAACTTTAGTATTTTGTAATTTAGTTAATTTGGGTACATTTAGGGGGTGTTAGGTTAGGGGGCTTAGTAATTTATTTATTTGCGTAGTGGGCTTTGGTGGTTTAGAGGTTAATACTTTAATAGGTTAATTGCATTGTGGGTTTTGGCGGTTTAGGGGTTAATACTTTGATAGGTTTATTGCGGTGTGGGCTTTGGCAGTTTAGGGGTTAATACTTTGATAGGTTTATTGCATTGTGGGGTTTGGCGGTTTAGGGGTTAATACTTTGATAGGTTTATTGCGTTGTGGGCTTTGGCGGTTTAGGGGTTAATACTTTAATAGGTAGTTTGCGTTGTGGGTTAATGGCGGATTAGGAGTTAATAGTTTTAATAGGTAGTTTGCGATGTTGGGGTTGGCGGATTTAGGGGTTAATAATTTAGTTATTACTTGCGGTGTAGGTTTGATGATGGATATAGGGGTTAATAGTTTAATTAGGCATATTGCGTTGTGGGGGGTTGTTGGTTTAGGGGTTACTACATTTATTATTAGTTGTGAGAGGGGGGATTGCGGATGTAGAGGTTTTACGTGTCGGGCTTATTTTTGGGAGGCGTGTTAGACTTTTACGGGAGATTAGTTGTTTTTTTTACTTTTCTTAGGCGCCGGCAGTTTCTAAAGTGCCGTAAGTCACTAGCGACTCCAGAAATTTGTATTTACGCTCATTTCTGGACATCACTAGTTTATCGACTTATGGCACTTTATGAACTGCCAGCGGGGTTTATTGGATACCCCGATGTGCGAGGTGAAATTACGGGCGGCATGGGTTGCAGCACTTGCGCTGATGCCTGCGCCGTATATGTAATCTCGCCCTAGATCTCTGGTTAATTTTATAAATATGCCCCAAATGCCCCCAAAATACAATGTAGTGTATTTTGTTAAAAAATAAAAATTGTACCATTTTTATACATAATAAAAATGACTGCACTAGGCAGTATTTTAGGGGTAAAGTTGTCGGGAGTGGGGTGTTAGAAAATAAATGGCACTGAAAAGTGCCTTTACATTGCTATCTATGGAAACTGTTTTCCCTTTAAATATATATGTATATGCTTATACATACAGTATATATATTTATGTGTTAATATGTGTATAAGCTTATATACATATATATTTATGTGTTAATATGTTTATATGCTTATATACATATATATGTATGTGTTAATATGTGTATATGCTTATATACATATATATTTATGTGTTAATATGCATATATACATATATATTTATGTGTTAATATGTGTATATGCTTATATACATATATATTTATGTGTTAATATGTGTATATGCTTATATACATATATATTTATGTGTTAATATGTGTATATGCTTATATACATATATATTTATGTGTTAATATGTGTGTATGCTTATATACATATATATTTATGTGTTAATATGTGTGTATGCTTATATACATATATATATTTATGTGTTAATGTGTGTGTATGCTTATATACATATATATTTATGTGTTAATATGTGTATAAGCTTATATACATATATATTTATGTGTTAATATGTTTATATGCTTATATACATATATATTTATGTGTTAATATGTGTGTATACTTATATACATATATATATTTATGTGTTAATATGTGTGTATGCTTATATACATATATATTTATGTGTTAATATGTGTATATGCTTATATACATATATATTTATGTGTTAATATGTGTGTATGCTTATATACATATATATTTATGTGTTAATATGTGTGTATGCTTATATACATATATATTTATGTGTTAATATGTGTATATGCTTATATACATATATATTTATGTGTTAATATGTGTGTATGCTTATATACATATATATTTATGTGTTAATATGTGTATAAGCTTATATACATATATATTTATGTGTTAATATGTTTATATGCTTATATACATATATATGTATGTGTTAATATGTGTGTATGCTTATATACATATATATATTTATGTGTTAATATGTGTGTATGCTTATATACATATATATTTATGTGTTAATATGTGTATATGCTTATATACATATATATTTATGTGTTAATATGTGTGTATGCTTATATACATATATATTTATGTGTTAATATGTGTATATGCTTATATACATATATTTATGTGTTAATATGTGTATATGCTTATAATGTGTGAATATGTGTATATGCTTATATACATATATATGTATGTGTTAATATGTGTATATGCTTATATATATATATTTATGTGTTAATATGTGTGTATGCTTATATATATATTTATGTGTTAATATGTGTATATGCTTATATACATATATATTTGTGTTAATATGTGTATATGCTTATATACATATATATTTATGTGTTAATATGTGTATATGCTTATAATGTGTGAATATGTGTATATGCTTATATACATATATATGTATGTGTTAATATGTGTATATGCTTATATACATATATATTTGTGTTAATATGTGTATATGCTTATATACATATATATTTATGTGTTAATATGTGTGTATGCTTATAATGTGTGAATATGTGTATATGCTTATATACATATATATGTATGTGTTAATATGTGTATATGCATATATATATATTTATGTGTTAATATGTGTGTATGCTTATATATATATTTATGTGTTAATATGTGTGTATGCTTATAATGTGTGAATATGTGTATATGCTTATATACATATATATGTATGTGTGAATATGTGTATATGCTTATATATATATATATTTATGTGTTAATATGTGTGTATGCTTATATATATATTTATGTGTTAATATGTGTGTATGCTTATAATGTGTGAATATGTGTATATGCTTATATACATATATATGTATGTGTTAATATGTGTATATGCTTATATATATATATATATTTATGTGTTAATATATGTGTATGCTTATATATATATTTATGTGTTAATATGTGTATATGCTTATATACATATATATTTATGTGTTAATATGTGTATATGCTTATATACATATATATTTATGTGTTAATATGTGTATATGCTTATATACATATATATTTATGTGTTAATATGTGTATATGCTTATATACATATATATTTATGTGTTAATATGTGTATATGCTTATATACATATATATTTATGTGTTAATATGTGTATATGCTTATATACATATATATTTATGTGCTAATATGTGTGTATGCTTATATACATATATATTTATGTGTTAATATGTGTGTATGCTTATATACATATATATATTTATGTGTTAATGTGTGTGTATGCTTATATACATATATATTTATGTGTTAATATGTGTATAAGCTTATATACATATATATTTATGTGTTAATATGTTTATATGCTTATATACATATATATTTATGTGTTAATATGTGTGTATACTTATATACATATATATATTTATGTGTTAATATGTGTGTATGCTTATATACATATATATTTATGTGTTAATATGTGTATATGCTTATATACATATATATTTATGTGTTAATATGTGTGTATGCTTATATACATATATATTTATGTGTTAATATGTGTGTATGCTTATATACATATATATTTATGTGTTAATATGTGTATATGCTTATATACATATATATTTATGTGTTAATATGTGTGTATGCTTATATACATATATATTTATGTGTTAATATGTGTATAAGCTTATATACATATATATTTATGTGTTAATATGTTTATATGCTTATATACATATATATGTATGTGTTAATATGTGTGTATGCTTATATACATATATATATTTATGTGTTAATATGTGTGTATGCTTATATACATATATATTTATGTGTTAATATGTGTATATGCTTATATACATATATATTTATGTGTTAATATGTGTGTATGCTTATATACATATATATTTATGTGTTAATATGTGTATATGCTTATATACATATATTTATGTGTTAATATGTGTATATGCTTATAATGTGTGAATATGTGTATATGCTTATATACATATATATGTATGTGTTAATATGTGTATATGCTTATATATATATATTTATGTGTTAATATGTGTGTATGCTTATATATATATTTATGTGTTAATATGTGTATATGCTTATATACATATATATTTGTGTTAATATGTGTATATGCTTATATACATATATATTTATGTGTTAATATGTGTATATGCTTATAATGTGTGAATATGTGTATATGCTTATATACATATATATATATGTATGTGTTAATATGTGTATATGCTTATATACATATATATTTGTGTTAATATGTGTATATGCTTATATACATATATATTTATGTGTTAATATGTGTGTATGCTTATAATGTGTGAATATGTGTATATGCTTATATACATATATATGTATGTGTTAATATGTGTATATGCATATATATATATTTATGTGTTAATATGTGTGTATGCTTATATATATATTTATGTGTTAATATGTGTGTATGCTTATAATGTGTGAATATGTGTATATGCTTATATACATATATATGTATGTGTTAATATGTGTATATGCATATATATATATTTATGTGTTAATATGTGTGTATGCTTATATATATATTTATGTGTTAATATGTGTGTATGCTTATATATATATTTATGTGTTAATATGTGTATATGCTTATATACATATATATTTATGTGTTAATATGTGTATATGCTTATATACATATATATTTATGTGTTAATATGTGTATATGCTTATATACATATATATTTATGTGTTAATATGTGTATATGCTTATATACATATATATTTATGTGCTAATATGTGTGTATGCTTATATACATATATATTTATGTGTTAATATGTGTGTATGCTTATATACATATATATTTATGTGTTAATATGTGTGTATGCTTATATACATATATATTTATGTGTTAATATGTGTGTATGCTTATATACATATATATTTATGTGCTAATATGTGTATATGCTTATATACATATATATTTATGTGTTAATATGTGTATATGCTTATATACATATATATTTATGTGCTAATATGTTTATATGCTTATATACATATATATTTATGTGCTAATATGTGTATATGCTTATATACATATATATTTATGTGCTAATATGTGTATATGCTTATATACATATATATATTTATGTGCTAATATGTGTATGCTTATATACATATATATTTATGTGCTAATATGTGTATGCTTATATACATATATATTTATGTGCTAATATGTATATGCTTATATACATATATATTTATGTGCTAATATGTGTATATGCTTATATACATATATATTTATGTGTTAATATGTGTGTATGCTTATATACATATATATTTATGTGCTAATATGTGTGTATGCTTATATACATATATATTTATGTGCTAATATGTGTATATGCTTATATATATATTTATGTGCTAATATGTGTATGCTTATATACATATATATTTATGTGCTAATATGTGTATATGCATATATTAACACATATATAATCGTATACATATATATTTATATTTGCTGCCATCGCTGCATTACTTACCCCCTTTGCTGCGTTTAGGTTTTGATGCCATCTCTGGCGGCATCAGAATGAGGCTCCCGTTGGAACCTATGGAAGCGTGCTCTCTTGTGAATGCAATATGAATGCGAGCTCGTGTTCGCATTGCGCTCAACTTGTAATACCAGCGCACATTTATCTCGCCACTTGTAATCTGGCCCTATATCAACAGAAAAAAACTCACTCACTAATTAATGATGCAGTAGTAAAATAAAGGATAACAGTAAAGTACAAGTGGTATTACTTCATAGTATCTGGAAATTGAGCACCTTACACAACAGTCTCCTTATAAATATGTTATTGTTTTATACAGGATTGTGCCCTGAGAATGTGTACTCCTTAAAGGGATAGTCTAGTCATGATTCAGATAGAGCATGCAATTTTAAGCAGCTTTCTAATGTAATCCTATTATCAATTTTTCTTCGTTCTCTTGGTATCCTTATTTGAATGTAAGCTTAGGAGCTGGCCCATTTTTGGTTCAGCACTTGGGTAGCGCTTGCTGATTAGTGGCTACATTTATACACCAATCAGAAAGTGCTACCCAGGTGCTGAACCAAAAATGGTCCAGCTCCTAAGCTTACATTCAAATAAAGATAGCAAGAGAACAAAGAAAAATTGATAATAGGAGTACATTATACAGTTGCTTAAAATTAAACGCTCTATCTGAATCATGAAAGTTTAATTTTGACTAGACTATCCCTTTAATGGCAAAGCTATGTTTAGATAACCATTAGGTGACGGCAAATAAAACACTGCAAAGTCAACCAATGTATAAAAAAAACACCATTGTAGAATTGCTGCTAAATGGATTTGGTTTTCTAAGATTTTGTTTTATAGGTACTAGAGTACAGTTATTTTTTTTTAATGAAATTATTATTTTTATTAGAATTATAATTTGGACATTAAACATCTGTTACACTGTAGTTGGTTGTGATGAAGAGAGCGGGGGTGCTTTGAAGTGGATATTTCAAAGAAGTGCTGAGTTGCTATCAATGAATGTTTATAAAATGATATAAATTAGAGTAAAATAAAATATAATACAGTATGAAAAGCAGGGAGCAAAGGGGTAAGAAAACTTAGAATATTTCTAAATCCTTTCCTGAAAGTGTCTGAATCTTGAGAATAGTCCAAAATTGGCCAACAAAAGTGTCTTTGTGCTATGACATTGGAGATCAACAAGACCAGAGGAATCTGGCCAAGTCTTCTATTTCAGACCCCAAGGAGAACTATGTATTATATGAGCTGCAGACATGTAATGTGCATGTAATGCCAAATTAGAGACCACCAAATGCTGGCAATTTGAAAATTGTACAATCTCTATGCAAAGCTAGTATGGAAAGTAATACAATTCTGACACCTAGTACTTTATGACAACAATGTGCAACCCTGTTCTGTGTTCCCCTTAGTGTCTCCTAGCAACCAAATTGAAGGAAAAGCTACTCTTTTGCCTTCCTATAAGGATGACAGGGGCTGTGACAGGAAGTAATGAACCCTGTACAAATGAAGATAAAAAAGAAATAAATATATAAAAGGTAAAATCCTTTTAAAATAACGAAAAATACATACTGCAATTGTCTCTATTAAGTATAACCCACTGATTAGTGTTTTTTTATTATAACAATGAAACACACTGTTTCATATCCCTTTAATTGTGTGTGTGTGCACGCACCTAGGGAATGCTTTTTATCTCTTTTCTCCAGCCCTGTGAGCTATACTGTATTTTATATATAAAAGACAGAGAGCTTGATTGCAACTATTAAATGTGTTTTCTTCAGAATACTAGCAGATGATAAATAGTTACAATTAAACACTTAGGGGTAGATTTATCAAACCCCGGGCAGACATGATTAGCTATAGCGAAGCATGTGCACCCTTCATCGCTAAATGCTGACTGCATACGCTGTTGTGCATTTAACATTCGCACATTCACTAGTAGGGGGTGTCAATCATCTCGATAGTATCTGATTGGGATGATTGCAGTCCACCACCTCAGACCGCTGCTTCTTAACTTGTGTTTCCGGTAACATCGGGCGGAGCAAGCAGCATCCCCCCTATATCATGATGTGATTAAATGCAAAACATGATGTAAAATAAATAAATAAACAAAGGACCAGGGAAGTCATAATTTAATATCATCATTCAGACAGAGTATACAAACCATTTTATAACATTTCTGATTGAATTCTGCTATCAGGTTTGCCACTTTGTCTTCTTGGTTGAAACTTGGCCCCTATCCATTAGGGTTACTGAAGTAGGCTCAGGAGATTATATGTGTATTGAGCACTATATGCCAGCGGTGTGTGTTGCAATGTTATATAAGCAACCTGTAGAGGGATGTTGCAACAAACAGTGCCAGCAGGGACCATGCAGGGCTCTTCCTTGCATATACTGTTTGGATGTCCTCTATCTAAAGACAGACACCTGTACTTGAGAAGAAAACAAAAGTAATTGACTCAGACTATGACAGTTTAACATTTTCATTAATTTTATTTCTATTTTCCTTAAAGGGACATGATACCCAAATAATGAAGCACTTGAAAAGTGATGCAGCATATCTGTAAAAAGCTGACTAGAAAATATTATTATCGGGTTGATTTCCTGCGATGTCTGTCCGCCTACTCAGAGCAGGCAGACAGGTTATGGAGCAGTGGTCTTTAGCTCCATACGGAGCATACCAAGCTTTCAACTGAGAATACCAAGAGTACAAAACAAATTTGATAATAAAAGTAAATTGGAAAGTTGTTTAAAATTACATGCCCTATCTGAATCAGGAAAGTTTAATTTTGACTAGACTGTCCCTTTTAAATTTAAATAACACATATCAAAACCATTATATCACATACACCAATCAGTTATGGTGGATAAAGGGTTAAAGGGACAGTACACTATAAAATTGTTTTTCCCCTAATGTATTTTCAATGACTTGTTATACCAGCTGCAGAGTATAAAATGTATGAGAAATTGTATTTTCAGATTTATTTATGTATATGAATTTGCTGGTTTTGTGCTTTGAAACCACAGCCTATTGAAATGGGTTAAGCTTGCAGGTAAATTCAGATCTCATTATGTTATCACTTTGGGGCCTATCTATCAAGCTCTGTATGGAGCTTGCAGCACCGTGTTTCTGGCGAGTCTTCAGGCTCCCCAGAAACACCAGTTATGAAGCAGCGGTCTAAAGACCGCTGCTCCATAACCTGTCCGCCTGCTCTGAGGAGGCGGACAGACATTGCTGCAATTCAACCCGATCGAATACGATCGGGTTGATTGACACCCCCTGCTAGCGGACGATTGGCCGCAAATCTTTAGGGGCTGCACTGCACCAGCAGTTCACAAGAGCTGCTGGTGCAATGCTAAATGCGGAAAGCGTATTGTTCTCCGCATTCAGCGATGTCTGTTGGACATGATCCGCTGATCAGATCATGTCGGATAGACACATAATAAATAGGCACCATAGTGTACAAAAACTTGCTTCCTGATCTTATAGCTGTTTGTAAACCAAAGCTCATTACTTCAAGAGAACACTGGAAAATTTACATTTTATTACTCAACTATCCTGCTCCCCCACTGGGGGTGTAATTTCTTCTGCTGGCTGTATTTATATAGGTTTATTAATAGCCTAGACTCCAGTATAGAAACTAAAAGTGTGGGTTGGTATTCCACAGGCTAAAGCAGCTATTTAAAATACAGAAATAAGGGTCAAGAAGCTATTATTAAACAATTTAATACACTCCAACAGGTAAAATCGATCATTGACCATTGGGAACAATTTAAAAAAGAGACAATTTTAGGGTAAACTCTCCCTTTAACTGAAAAAAACTCCTGTGTAAATTCAGCCATTTTAAAAATATTTACTTGCCTCAACTCTGAATAAATAAGTAGTATACAGAGTTTGCATTACAGCTAAGCATTATGGGTAGTAACTACAAATATTTCAGTGCTTTACCCTGTCATGCACCTGTTTAAAAGTCAGAAAGTCATCATGTGAAATTAAATATTTATAAACACATATATGCTGTTAGAATGATTTCTTTTTTATTCACTTATATCTTTAAGCAGTTTTCAAACACACTTTTCAGATGTTTCATTGATTTTCATTGCACAAAGCCAGCTCTCTTGTAAACCTCCATTCTTTTAGACCTGACAGACTGTTTGTCAGTTAAACTCCCCCTGTCATGTCTCCCAACCACTGCCAACTCATGCACGGAGACCTTCACTTTTGCTGCTACCACTTGCACCCTTTGCAACCTTTGTCATTGATCACTGATCCAATCCAGTGCCTACATGTTCTTCAAATGCCTACACAAGTAATGAGGTGCTTGTGGTGTAAAATTAAACTGTCAACTGTCAGCGATTGATAACCACAGTGAGAGTTGACCTAGAACACCTGCACTAGTGGCCGAGACAGGTGTGACACGTTTGATCGTTGAAGCCTACCAGTCAACTTGACCCAAAAGTGTCCCTGCTCGGATTCTGTGCATGACAAAGCCATCACACTCCTCAGCACCATGTTACAACTCATTGTTCATTATTCGCGCAAGACATCAAGACCATCATTCTTGTTTTCCGGTCATCTCTCCCTGAACTCTCTTTGTAGCATTCTGATAGCTTCCTAACCATTCTGGCAATGTACCTGTTTAAATAAATACAGTAAACGTTCTCAGTCAGATTTTAATGGCAACATTTTATAGCTACAATGGTTTACCTAAAAGGTTTTTCTTGGCAAGGGCATCCACATCTGTCACCGCACCATCATCCATGCATTTCTATTTTGTATGAATGTGCCAGATCACATCAGGGGGCATTCCTCCCACCCCTTTAAGCACACTGAACTAGAAATAACAGAAGGTATCATTTGTAGTATGTCTAAAGGATGAATTTAACAGGGCATTCATCTACAAAGGTACGGATGCTGATGTTTGTGCTGTTAATAATGGGCTAGATTACGAGTGGCGAGCTAACTGTAGCACGCAAGCGATATCTTATTTTCCTTGGCTTTTTGTATGTGATGGAAATAGATAGGGGAATATGAGTTGAAAGAAAACACGTTCGCTCAAGCACAATCACGATTTACATGTATCGGGTTAGCCCGACTTGAAAGCTTGTGTAAAGGGTAGGGGAAGAAAAACACAACATAAATACATGTAAAAGTACACTTATATGAACACTGTCCGATAAAAATTATTTAAAAAAATGAAATGATTAAAAGAGTTATAAGGGCTCAAAGATATTTGGTATAAAGTGTTTGAAAAAAAGAGCTGCAAAGGCTCTTAAAATATATATACATACTAAAGATGTCTAAATATGTGTATGTATGAATATATATATATATATATATTCAATATAAATATATATACAGTATGTATACATATGTATTTAAATATTTATGTGTTTTACTGTATATGTACTGTACATATTTCACATACAGGATAATGTGCTTTTTTATCGTAAATACATATTTATATATATATATATATATCTACCTATACCTGTAAATCTATTCCTATAGATTTACAGGTAGAGGGGCCGAATTATCCCCCCTGTTTCTTAGCGAGCCGGTTCACCAGAAACAGTAGTTATGAAGCAGAGCCATAACTTATCCACCTGCTCTGAGGCTGCGGTCTTCAATTTGTCCCAGCGTATACGATCGGGCTGATTGACACCCTCTGCTAGCGGCTGATTGGCTGCTAATCTGCACGGGGCAGCATTGCACAAGCAGGTCATAATGCCGGCATTTATCGATGTGCGGCAGACATGATACATTACATCGTATGTCCGCTCGCACTTTGGTAAATTGGCCCCATAGATTTAAATTGTACATAAACATTATCAGATTATATAGAAATATATATATTTAATAATAAAAAAGTACATTACTTATGTGAAGAATATTGTAATGTAAAATATGCGTAACGAACATCGGTTTGCAATCTAGGACTAACAGTTGGGTTAGTGCACATGAAGAATTGCTGACTTAAATGTGCGTTATTCAAATATAACATAAAATATTAATAGAATAATAATCAAAATGATTCAAAATTATTAAACATAGTGTAAATAATATAGATATATCCTTTAGACTATTCAGAATATTTTACAGTATGTTTAATAATATTTATTAATATTTTATATGCAATATTTCAATAATGCACATTTGAGTTAGCAATTCTTCATGTGCGCTAACCCTACTGCATTAGTCCAAAATTGCAAACCCCAATGCGCATTACGCATATTTTGCATTCTTATCTTTTTCACATAGAAAATATTGCACTTTTTATTATTAAGTATACATTTCTATATATATATCTAGTAATGTTCATGTGAAATAGATATAGAATAGATATACAGGTATAACTATATGTAGATATATATATGGCAATATGTATTTACAATACAAAGTACATTGTTCTTTATGTGAAGAACATTGGAATGTGGACTATTCATAACTCCTTTCGGGTTAGCGAGCGAGTATAGGTGTTAGGTTTTTTTTCAGTTTGCGTTCTCCTTTGACTTCTATAGGGAGAAGCTGTACACGTGATCACGATATTTGGTTAGCATGTGTTGGGTTTTGCTTGCAGAGTAACTTTTCACTTTCAACTTATAATATGAGCACAACCCAATGTGCACAAAAAGCTTCCATATAGTAAAGTTAATGCACGAGCGGGAGTGCGTAATCTAGCCCAAAGCTTGCCCACTTTCCATATGGAAGAAATGCAAATTCATCACTTTGTGATGCAGGATAAGCAAGAATGTCAGAGGCAAGATTCAAGACTCTCCAATTGTATAGCAGCCTGTTATTGACAGTTTAATAACGTTGTAGGTTACATTTCTCAGACTGTGTTTTCTTAAAGGGACATTGCACTACTTAATTGCTTCTACAAGTGAGCATATTAAAATGTATTTTATTTTTTTGTTTTTTAATGGAGATTCTAATGCCCAATAAACCAACTTTTTGTTGTCAGACTTTGAGAGATATGTCCAAAAGTAGAATAGGTTAGAGAAGATGAGGACCTTTCCATCCTGTATACTTAGCTATAGCTTTGAGGTAAGCTTTTTATACCCTTCCACAAATTCTGTTACTTTCAATATAAATGTAAGCACATACATGTCAGAAAAAGAGTACGACTTTCTGTTATAAGACTAAAATGAATAATGCTGAGGTTAGAAGGATAGGAAAGTCAAAATCAAACTTGCTTAAAGGGACAATCCAGTCAAAATTAAACTTCCATGATTCATATAGGGCTTACAAATTTAAACAACTTTCCAATTTACTTTTATCATCAAATAAGCTTTGTTCTTTTAGTATTCTTTGTTGAAAGCTAAACCTAGGTAGCTTCATATGCTAAATTTTAAGCCCTTGAATACCATCTATTTTAGAGACTGCTAGTTCATGTGTACCATATAGATAACATTGTACTCGCTCCTGTGGAGTTATTTATGAGTCAGCACTGATTAGCTAAAATGTAAGTCTGTCAAACGAACTGAAATAAGGGGCAGTCTGCAGAGGCCTAGATACAAGGTCATCACAGAGGCAAAAAGTATATTAATAGAACGTGTTGGTTATGCAAAACTGGGGAATGGGTAATAAAGGGATTATCTATCTTTCTAAATCACTGGTTTTCAAAACAGTTCTCAGGCCTCCCTAACAGGCCACATTTTGAGGATATCTGAACTGGAGCACAAGTGAAATAATCAGCTGATTAGTAAATATGGTTATTTTACCGGCTCTCACCCAAGGTAATCCTGAAAACCTGGCCTGTTGGGGAGACCTGAGGACAGGTTTGAAAACCAGTGTTCTAAACAATAACAATTCTGGAGTAGACTGTCCCTTTAATTCAGATAGAGCAGGTAATTTTAAGACACTTTTAAATTCACTTATATTTTCGTAATATATATAATGGGAGCAAGCTGCTGATTGGTGCCTGCACACATTTGTCTCTTGTGATTGGCTAACTAGATGTTCTTTCAGCAAAGGATAACAAGAGAATAAAGCAAATGTTATAACAGAAGTAAATTGGCAAGTTGATTAAAATTGTATGTTCTATCTGAATCCCAAACAAAATTGTGGGGGTTTCCTGTCCCTTTAAGAAATCATTTACTAAACTTTGAAACCAGCAATGATACTGAGGATCCAGAAAAGACTGTTTGTATATAACAATAATTAGTCCATAATGTTAGAAGCCAGAAGTAAGATTCAAGAAGCAGCGTCTTACCGTCCTTTTCTTTGTCTTTGTTGCATATAAAAATATATTACAGGTTGGTTGTTTTTTTTTTTTTTTTTTTGTAAAATGGCTATTCCTGTACTTGTGATGTGTGTCACTGCCCACTAACAAAGCAGGTCTGCTTCTCTCAGCCAATGAGCAACCAGGTCTTGTGGTTTTGCTGAAGACAAACACACACTTCCTGTTGGTTTGAAACTCAATATAAACACCTTCACCTAGATTATGAGTCTTGCGTGAGGGTTAAAAAGCAGCGTTAAGAGGTCCTAACGCTGCTTTTTTCCTAACGCTGGTATTACGAGTCTTGAAAGGACAGGCTCACCACTCACTTTTTTGGTCAGACTCGAAAATACCGCAAATCCACTTACGTCAATTGCGTATCCTATATTTTCTATGGGACTTGCATAGCGCCGGTATTACGAGTCTGACCAAAAGGGAGCGGTACAGCCTCTCCTGGCAAGACTGATACCGCATTTAAAAGTCAGTAGTTAAGAGTTTTATGGGCTAACGCCGTAACATAAAACTCTTAACTAAAGTGCTAAAAAGTACACTAACACCCATAAACTACCTATTAACCCCTAAACCGAGGCCCCCCCCACATCGGAAACACTAAATAAATGTTTAACCCCTAATCTGACAAACCGGACATCGCCACCACTATAAAAAATATATTAACCCCTAAACCGCCGCCCTCCCGCATCGCAAACACTAGTTTAATTTTATTAACCCCTAATCTGACGTCCCTAACATCGCCAACACCTACCTACATTTATTAACCCCTAATCTGACGACCCCATCGTCGCCGCAACTATATTAAATGTATTAACCCCTAAACCTAAGTCTAACCCTAACCCTAACCCCCTAACTTAAATATAATTTAAATAAATCTAAATAAAATTACTTCAATTCACTAAATTATTCCTATTTAAAACTAAATACTTACCGATAAAATAAACCCTAAGATAGCTACAATATAACTAATAGTTACATTGTATCTATCTTAGGGTTTATTTTTATTTTACAGGCAACTTTGTATTTATTTTAACTAGGTACAATAGTTATTAAATAGTTATTAACTATTTAATAGCTATCTAGTTAAAATAAATTCAAATTTACCTGTAAAATAAATCCTAACCTAAGTTACAATTACACCTAACACTACACTATTAAATTAATTACCTAAACTAACTACAATTAAATACAATTAAAAAAAATTATCTAAAGTACGAACCCCCCCCACTAAATTACCGAAAATAATAAAATAATTTAAAAAAATGTAAACTAATTACACCTAATCTAATCCCACTAATAAAATAAAAAAGCCCCCCAAAATAATAAAAAGCCCTACCCTATACTAAATTACAAATAGCCCTTAAAAGGGCCTTTTGCAGGGCATTGCCCCAAAGTAATCAGCTCCATATCCTGTAAAAAAAAATACAATACCCCCCCAACATTAAAACCCACCACCCACACACCCAACCCTACTCTAAAACCCACCCAATCCCCCCTTAATAAAATCTAACACTAACCCCTTGAAGATCACCCTACCTTGAGAAGTCTTCACCCAGCCGGGCCGAAGTCCTCAACGAAGCCGGGCGAAGTGGTCTTCCAGACGGGCAGAATTCTTCATCAAAGCCGGCCAGAAGAGGCCCTCCAGATGGGCAGAAGTCTTCATCCAGACAGCATATTCTATCTTCATCCATCTGGCGCGGAGCGGGTCCATCTTCAAGACATCCGACGCGGAGCATCCTCTTTAAATGACGTCATCCAAGATGGCGTCCCTTGAATTCCGATTGGCTGATAGAATTCTATCAGCCAATCGGAATTAAGGTAGAAAAAATCCTATTGGCTGATGCAATCAGCCAAAAGGATTTAAGTTCAATCCTATTGGCTGATCCAATCAGCCAATAGGATTGAGCTGGCATTCTATTGGCTTATTGGATCAGCTAATAGAATGCGAGCTCAATCCTATTGGCTGATTGCATCAGCCAATAGGATTTTTTCTACCTTAATTCCGCTTGGCTGATAGAATTCTATCAGCAAATCGGAATTCAAGGGACGCCACCCTTGGATGACGTCAGTTAAAGGAACCTTCATTCTTCAGTTGGACTTCATTGGAAAAGGATGCTCCACGTCGGATGACTTGAAGATGGACCCGCTCCGCGCCGGATGGTTGAAGATAGAAGATGCCATCTGGATGAAGACTTCTGCCCATCTGGAGGACCACTTCTCGCCGGCTTCGATGAAGACTTCTGTCTGTCTGGAGGACCACTTCACCCGGCTTCGTTGAGGACTTCGGCCCGGCTGGGTGAAGACTTCTCAAGGTAGGGTGATCTTCAAGGGGTTAGTGTTAGGTTTTATTAAGTCGGGATTGGGTGGGTTTTAGAGTAGGGTTGGGTGTGTGGGTGGTGTGTTTTAATGTTGGGGGGGTATTGTATTTTTTTTACAGATAATAGAGCTGATTACTTTGGGACAATGCCCCGCAAAAGGCCCTTTTAAGGGCTATTTGTAATTTAGTATAGGGTAGGGCTTTTTATTATTTTGGGGGGCTTTTTATTTTGTTAGGGGATTAGATTAGGTGTAATTAGTTTAAAAAACTTGTAATTATTTTATTATTTTCTGTAATTTAGTGTTTTTTTTTCTCGTAATTTAGATAATTTTTTAAAATTGTATTTAATTGTATTTAGTTTAGGTAATTAATTTAATTATAGTGTAGTGTTAGGTGTAATTGTAACTTTGGTTAGGATTTATTTTACTGTTAAATTTTAATTTATTTTAACTAGGTAGTTATTAAATAGTTAATAACTATTTAATAACTATTGTACCTAGTTAAAATAAATACAAAGTTGCCTGTAAAATAAAAATAAACCCTAAGCTAGCTACAATGTAACTATTAGTTATATTGTAGCTAGTTTAGGGTTTATTTTATAGGTAAGTATTTAGTTTAATAGGAATAATTTAGTTAATTGTAGTTATTTTATTTAGATTTATTTAAATTATCTTTAAGTTAGGGGGTGTTAGGGTTAGGGTTAGACTTAGATTTAGGGGTTAATAAATTTAGAATAGTGGCAGCGATGTTGGGGGCGGCAGATTAGGGGTTAATAAGTGTAGGTAGGTTGCAGTGACATTGGGGGTGGCAGATTAGGGGTTAATAAATATGATGTAGGGTTCGGCGATGTTGAGGGCAGCAGATTAGGGGTTCATAACTATAATGTAGGTGGCGGCGGTGTCCGGAGCGGCAGATTAAGGGGTTAATAATATAATGTAGGTTGCGCCGATGTCGGGGGCGGCAGATTAGGGGTTAATAAGTGTAAGATTAGGGGTGTTTAGACTCGGGGTTCATGTTAGGGTGTTAGGTGTAAACATAAAAAGTATTTCCCCATAGGAATTAATGGGGCTGCGTTAGGAGCTTTACGCTGCTTTTTTGCAGGTGTTAGGATTTTTTTCAGCCGGATCTCCCCAATTGATTCCTATGGGGAAATCGTGCACGAGCATGTTTTACCAGTTCACCGCTACCGCAAGCAGGGCTGGTATTGATGTGAGATGTGGAGCTAAATTTTGCTCTACGCTCACTTTTTTGCGGCTAACGCCGGGTTTGTAAAAACCCGTAATACCAGCGTTGTTTGTAGGTGAGCGGTGAGGGAAAACTTCCCGTTAACATCGCACAGCTTCTAACGCAAAACTCGTAATCTAGGTGCTTATTTTTCATGTAAAAAATATTTATATTTATTTAAATTTCAAAAGGACATTTCAATATATTTTCTTATTTTCTGTCTCTCTCTCTTTAAGTCCTGATTTATGTATTTCTATGTACTGTATATATAAAAGACAAGAGGGCTATATTACAAGTGATGCACTATTGTTTGCATGAGTTGCAAGAAGCAATATAATAACCCTGCTAGCTTTTATGTGTATTACAATTTAAATGTTAAGAGCAAACTAAATTTCCACTTGTCGGGTTTGTGTGGCTGAGGACCTTGCATAAAGGCTAAATGTTAAAAAAACAAAAAGAAACACAACATAAATACATTTAAATAAACTGTTACACTCATATATACACTATCTGATAAAAAATATATTCATCTAAATATTAATAAAGATTTTAAGGGTTAGAAGGTATATGGTATGTCACTGTGACAAGGTATTTGAATGGAAAGGGCTATATTGTATACATATATGTCTAAATATGGGTGTGTGTATATATATATATATATATATATCAACAATGACAAATGTATTTTCATGTTGTACCAGCACAGGAGATTTGACATATTCCATCACTGATAGCTTTGTATTAGGTTTGGTAGCAACACTGTTAAAAATCTATTAACTTCCCAATGACCTTAATGACAGCAGAATCTGTAAAGATATCACACATGCCATACCTCTTCTGACTTTTACATCCAGTAACCTACACACTGGAATCCCAGACCAAATGTAAAAGCTTCATGATGATTGGAACAGTGACACCGATTCCGATTATGGTCCTGCTAGCTGGCAGTGGATAGAATGTCCTGTGGGGCTTTAAACTGGCCTTTACATTCAATTTAACTCGAGAGGGTTTTTTTTTTACCATATGCTTGTGGTGGCTACGGATCAGCACTGCTTGAGAGAGGCATATGCTACAGCGCTCACATACTTGCTGCTAAAAGACATAAAGCTCCCCCATATTATGACTTGATGTATTACAAAACTAATTCAATCTGATTAATGCACAATTTTAATCCTGTTAATTGTATTATGTATTTAGTTTAATTTACTGCAAAACAAATCATTTTGTTTAGAAGTAGCCTGTGGGAATTTGTAAAATGTGTACGTTTTAACCAATTTTCTACTTTATCATGTGATAGAAATCTGTGTTTCTTTTATGCTCTCCATATTCTTTTTCTCAAACCTTTTATGTTTTTTATCTTTTCCCTGATATGTTTCCTGTGACGTGTCCTTTATTTTATTCACTGGCTACTTTCTCTTCATTGTGCTAGTTGTGATAAAGGTCAGGGGGTAAATTCACTAACGATTTCAAATCATTTTAAAGGGACATAAAAGACAAAATTAAACTTTTATGATTCAGATAGATCATGCAATTTTAAAGGGACATGAAACCCATTTTTTTTCTTTCATGGTTTAGAAATAGTATGCAATTTACTTTTATTATCTAATTTGATTCATTCTATTGATATCCTTTGTTGAAAAGCATATCTAAATAGAATCAGTAGCTGCTGATTCGTGGCTGCACATAGATGCTTCATGTCATTGGCTCTCCCATGTGCATTGCTTCTCAACAAAGTATATTTAAAGAATGAAGCAAATTAGATAATAGAAGTAAATTGGAATGTTGTTTAAAATAGTTTGGGTTTCATGTCCCTTTAAGACATTTTTAATTAACCTCTGTTATCAAATTTTGGTACCCCCAAAGCATATGTACATGTCATCAGCAACAGCAATGCACTACTTGGCTAGCTGGTGAGTGGTGACTGCACACATATGCCTCTTGTTGGAACAAAGCTAGCTCCTAGTAGCTCATTGCTTCTAGAATCCATTAGAAGGGGTACAAAATATAGTTATAAAGTGAAATAATATAATGTTCTAAATCATTAGACCATTGTCTTTGTGCACTTTTATGTCCCTTAGATTACCTAAATTAACTGTTATTATTATTTCATAAATGTCATTGTAAGTATTATCTTACACATATCCTTCTTTGTTTACATAGATCAGGAGCACCGATTTTTTTATAAATATATGAAGGGCCTATCACTAATGATGGGGCCCTAATACATTATTGTCACTGCGCTGTGGAATCTGTTGGCGCTCTACAAATACCTGATAATAATAATAACAGTTATGCTAAAAAAAATGCCTCAAAAAATTAGATCATCAATTCAATTTAGTTGTAAATGCTACTCAAATTGAAACCACTTGGTTCAATTAATAAATTAATTTGTTACATAATATAAAATATAAATAAGTAAAAATGACCACAGAATTAACAATGGTAAGCCACATTTGACCCTTGTGCAGTGTTTTGGCCAACCCTGGTACTAATAATTATCTAAATAAAAATTAAAATCAATCAGCAAGTAAATGATATCCATGACAAATATCTCTGGGGAACCTAAAATGGTTTATAATTAAAATGCCAGTCGCCATCCAGTCCTTCCTGAATACACAATCCTGAGAATGAGAAATGGTCTACCTACCTCAAGACAATGAAACATTTTGGGGAGAACTTTGCATTCCATACTTTCAGATATGCTTTGTCTTTACCAAGATACACATTTTACGTATGAAAATATCCCAAAGTGATCGAACATCTTTGGAAAAAGTGTAAGGAGCGGTCTACATAGTATAAATTAGAACTTTTATAAGCAAATAGTTATCAACTAGATGACCCATTATCCTAATTTATTTTATTCCAAGAGTTGTCCAACACTATTTAAGCCTCACTGAAATAATGTATTATTAACTGGAGGCATACTATCAGTTCCCTCTGATTTTATTATAGCTCGTCACCAGTATTTGTTAATTCCAGTTTTGAATGACATCTATAAGGTCACATTTTCTTTAGTATTGCCTGCCTGTCTACTGTCCCAGGAACTACCACTCCTATTCTATGATCCTAACCATAGATGGGTCAGTATGAGAATCTCATATAGTATATGGGCCTTAGTACACAAATAAGTCGCCAGGCTCAATACAAATACCCTCAGGTAAAAGAAATGATCTACCTGGACATCACTCATCCTCTATTATATCAGGACTAAATTCTGTGCAGCACCACCAGAGATAGCCTAAAATATCATATAACTAAAATGTAGCCAGATAAACAGCTCTGATTACTAGAAATATTATTGCTGAAATGCTCCAAACCCATTACATATTTGTATTAGCAAGATAGCATCAAATGGCAAACACTTAAGTGACATAAAAGCCAAAAATATGTCTTTCTTGATTGATAAAGAACATACAATTTGGAACAACTTTCCAATTTACTTCTATTACCAAATTTTATTAGTTTACTTCTTATACTTTGTTTAAAAGCAGGAAGGTGAGCTTAGGAGAATGCACGTGTCTGCAGCACTATATAAGAGCACTAGATGGCAGCACTATTTCCTTTCATGTAGTGCTCAGGATATGTGCATGCTACCTATCTAGATATCTCTTCAACAAAGAATAATATGAGAATAACGCAAATCTTATAGTAGAAGTAGATTAGAAACCTTTTTAAAATTGTATTCTCTATCTGAATTATGAAAGGCTGGTGCCTCAGAAAGTGTGCATATAAAAAGAATGTGCATATCTTGATAATGGATATGAATTGGAAAGTTGTTTATAATAGTGTGCTGTATTTTATATTTATTATTAATGAAAGTTTAATTTTGACTTTAGTGGTCGTTTAATAGTAAAGTTATTATGTTTTGATTGCTGGCTAAATGTAGCCACCAATCAGCAAGCGATACCCAGGTGCTGAACAAAAAATTGTCCGGCTACTAAGCTTACTTTCCTGCTTTTTCAAATAAAGATACAAAAAGAACAAAGAAAAATTGATAATGGGAGTAAATTAGAAAGTTGCTTAAAAACATGTGGGTTTCATATCCCTTTAATACAAGGATAAGATTTTTCACACAATATATTTTTTTGTAACCAGAGACAAAATTATGTATTTTCTAGCACATTTTTTTTACCAACTACTTTGGTGCAATTGGAAAAGATTTTAAAAGTTACATTTCCATAAATATTTTAAGCTGCATACACGTTTAAAGGGACAGTTTACCCCAAATATTTTCTCACCTTTAAATTGTTCCCAGTGATCAATTTTACCTGCTTGAGTGTATTAAATTATTTACAAGTAGCTTGTTTACTCTTATTTCAGCATTTTAAATAGCTGATTTAGCCTGTGGAATCCCAAGCTACACTGAAAGTTTCTAAACAGGGGCCCCATTACATATGCGGCGTCGCCCGCAAAAGCCAGCGACGCCGGCTTTTGCGCGGGTTTTGTTATCCTATATACAGCGCCGCATATAAATGTGGCACGTATATTTCACCTGTCGCCCGCAATTTTTACTCCTATAGGCTAACATGGGACCGCGTCGCAAATCGGTATCCAATATTCAGCGCAAGGACTTACGTGGCGAAAATGGAGAAATCTTACTCCATTTTTACCTCGCCATAAAAGGCAGCCATAGCAAGCCTTGCTCTGAGTATGGGAGTACTGCAACTCCCGAAAATGCATGCAAATATAAACTAATACCTAACGCATGCGCAATGTCTATCTACCTATCAACCGCAATCCCCCACTGCAATAACTAATAAAGTGTATTAACCCCTATATCCGGCATCAAACGCACACCGCAAGTAATAAATTAATTATTAACCCCTAAATCCGCCAACCCAACATCGCAAACTACCTATTAAAACTATTAACCCCTAATCCGCCATTAACTCACAACGCAAACTACCTATTAAAACTATTAATCCCTAAACCGCCAAAGCCCACAACGCAATAAACCTAACCCCTAACCTAACCCCCCCTAAACTAACACCCCATAAATTAACCCAATATACCTAATTTATAAAACACTAAAGTTACTATTAAAAATAAACTAAGTATAAATTAAAGGGACAGTCTAATCAAAATTCTGGAGTAGACTGTCCCTTTAAGCTACAATTACAGAAAATAAAAAAAATCTAAGATTACATAAAATAAAAAATAAAATTACCAAATTTTAAAAAATTATACCTAATCCCTATGAAAATAAAAAAGCACCCCCAAAATAAAAACACCCCCTACTCTAATAAACTACCAGTAGCCCTTAAAAGGGCTTTTTGCAGGGCATCGCCCCAAGATAATCAGCTCTTTTACAACAAAATACACAAAGTCTCCCCCTAACAGTAAACCCCCCATCCACCAAACCCCCCAAAAAAAATAACCTAACACTAAAAACCCTAAACTACCCATTGCCCTGAAAAGGGCATTTGTTGGGCATTGCCCTTAAAAGGGCATTTAGCTCTTTTACTGCCCACCCTATCTAAATAACAAAAAAAAAACAAAAAAAAACCCTTAAAAAACCCTAAGTCTAAGCTCTAGTTTGCTACTCACTGTTCCTGAAGTCCGGCGGAGTAGGTCCTGTTCCAGGCGGTGAAGTCTTTTTCCAAGCAGCGACCTCTTCTTTCTTCTACCTGGAACATCCTTTGCGGAGCGGTGCTGAAGACTGAAGATCGCGGAACTGAAGACTGAAGACCGCGGAGCTGAAGACCGGCGACCCTGAAACTGAAGACCAGCGACCCTGGAACTGAAGACTGGCGACCCTGGAAATGAAGACTGGTGACCGCGGAGCCATGGAGCGTGGAGGATCCTCTTTGTACGATCTTCGCCGCACACTGGATAGAGAATTCAAGGAACGCTATTAAAAATGGCGTCCCTTGAATTCCTATTGGCTGATTTGATTCTTCAAATTCAAATCAGCCTATAGGATGAAAGCTATTCAAATCCTATTGGCTAATAGGATGAGAGCTACTGAAATTCTATTGGCTATTCAAATCAGTGGATTGCATTATTAAAAAAAACTTACACTTATAGCTTGCATTAGACCTACAGCGCTAAACCCGAAGGTAGGTATGCATATTTTACACATAGAAGAAAATGTTCTTTTTATTTTTAAAGATATATTTTTTTATATATAAAAAAAAAAACTTCAAGTATATATCTATACCTATATATCTATATGAAAAACGGGGAAAAAGGGCGATGATCTCTTCTCTTAACTTTTTGGACCATTCCTGTGACTTATTTCTAACTAGTGATGTCGCAAACTTAAAATTTTCCGTTCGCAAACGGCGGACTCGAATTTCCGCAACTGTTCGCGAACGGGCGAACCGGGCGAACCGCCATTGACTTCAATAGGCAGGCAAATTTTAAAACCCACAGGGACTCTTTCTGGCCACAATAGTGATTGAAAAGATGTTTCAAGGGGACTAACACCTGGACTTTGGCATGCCGGAGGGGTATCCATGGCAAAACTCCCATGGAAAATTACATAGTTGATGCAGAGTCTGGTTTTAAGCCATAAAGGGCATAAATCACCTAACATTCCTAAATTGTTTGGAATAACGTGCTTTAAAACATCAGGTATGATGTTGTATCGATCAGGTAGTGTAAGGGTTACGCCCGCTTCACAGTGACAGACCAAACTCCCCGTTTAACGCACCGCAAACAACCGCAAACAGTCCATTTGCACAACCACGAGATAGATAGATTTGATAGATACATAGATACATAGATTAGATAGATAGATCAATAGATGTAATATACATTTGATAGATATGATAGATAGATAGATAGATAGATTTGATAGGTAAATAGATAGATTTGATAGATATATAATTTCCCAGACAGAGAATTACAAGACGTGCGGTCTTGGACCCATGGTAAGGTTCCCAGAGGCAGTTGCGGCTCCAGGGGACGTGTATATGGCATGGATTTTAGGAACCGGGAGATGGAAAAAGATGCTTGGTCGGTCCTCCTACTTCAAATTTGGGGCACTGCACGTGCAATCGTGGCCGGACTTTTAGCCGACGGCCATTTGGCCGATGGACATTTGTCCGACGGACATTTGGCCGAAACACAAGTGGCTGTCACAAAACAGTCCGGCCACGAGATAGATAGATTTGATAGATAGATACATAGATTACATAGATCAATAGATGCAATATACATTTGCTAGATACGATTGAAAGTTAGATAGATTTGATAGATAAATAGATAGATTTGATACATATATAATTTCCCAGACAAAGAATTACAAGACGTGCGGTTTGGGACCCATGGTAAGGTTCCCAGAGGCAGTTGCGGCGCCAGGGGACGTGTATATGGCATGGATTTTAGGAACCGGGAGATGGAAAAAGATGCTTGGTCGGTCCTCCTACTTCAAATTTGGGGCACTGCGCGTGCAATCTACTGTGCCACCAGATATGAGTGGTGTGTTAAGTAGTACTATTCTGATCAGTTTAATACCTGTTACTCCCCCTATTGGGGGATGTGTATTTGGCATGGATTTTAGGAACCGGGAGATGGAAAAAGATGCTTGGTCGGTCCTCCTACTTCAAATTTGGGGCACTGCGCGTGCAATCGTGGCCGGACTTTTAGCCGACGGCCATTTGGCCGACGGACATTTGTCTGACCGACATTTGGCCGAAACACAAGTGGCTGTCACAAAACAGTCCGGCCACGAGATAGATAGATTTGATAGATAGATACATAGATTACATAGATCAATAGATGCAATATACATTTGATAGATACGATAGATAGTTAGATAGATTTGATAGATAAATAGATAGATTTGATAGATATATAATTTCCCAGACACAGAATTACAAGACGTGCGGTCTGTGACCCATGGTAAGGTTCCCAGAGGCAGTTGCGGCGCCAGGGGACGTGTATATGGCATGAATTTTAGGAACCGGGAGATGGAAAAAGATGCTTGGTCGGTCCTCCTACTTCAAATTTGGGGCACTGCGCGTGCAATCTACTGTGCCACCAGATATGAGTGGTGTGTTAAGTAGTACTATTCTGATCAGTTTAATACCTGGCACTCCCCCTATCGGGGGAGGTGTATATGGCATGGATTTTAGGAACCGGGAGATGGAAAAAGATGCTTGGTCGGTCCTCCTACTTCAAATTTGGGGCACTGCGCGTGCAATCGTGGCTGGACTTTTAGCCAACGGCCATTTGTCCGACGGACATTTGTCCAACGGACATTTGGCCGAAACACAAGTGGCTGTCACAAAACAGTCCGGCCACGAGATAGATAGATTTGATAGATAGATAGATAGAGAGATAGATACCTAGATTACATAGATCAATAGATGCAATATACATTTGATAGATACGATAGATAGTTAGATAGATTTGATAGATAAATAGATAGATTTGATAGATATATAATTTCCCAGACACAGAATTACAAGACGTGCGGTCTGGGACCCATGGTAAGGTTCCCAGAGGCAGTTGCGGCACCAGGGGACGTGAATATTAGATTACACTAGCAGACTGATGTTTCACAGTTAAAAAAGTTTTTTTTTTTTTTTTTAAATTTACACTACTGTTACAACAGATATGAGTGGTGGCACTCGTTGGCAAGTGGGCCTGGCACACACGCTGGCAGGCAGGCAACTGCAATTAGATTACACTAGCAGACTGATGTTTCACAGTCAAAAAAGTTTTTTTTTACAAAATTTACACTACTGTTACAACAGATATGAGTGGTGGCACTGCAGGCAGGCAACTGCAATTAGATTACACTAGCAGACTGATGTTTCAAAATTACACAGGCAAAAAAAAGATGTTCTAGCCCTAAAAAGGGCTTTTTGGGGTGCTGTCCTTACAGCAGAGATCAGATGAGTCCTTCAGGACTGTAGTGGACACTGAATACACTAGCCTAGCTATCAATTTCCCTATAAAATCAGCAGCAGCTACACTATCCCTCCTCTCACTAAGAATGCAGGATCAGAATGAATCTAAAATGGCTGCTGTCCAGGAGCTGGGAGGGTCTGGGAGGGAGTGTCTGCTGCTGATTGGCTGAAATGTGTCTGCAGATTGTGTGATACAGGGTCAAAGTTTACTCAATGATGACGAATAGGGGGCGGATCGAACATCGCATATGTTCGCCCGCTGCGGCGAACGCGAACAAGCTATGTTCGCCGGGAACTATTCGCCGGCGAACTATTCGCAACATCACTATTTCTAACATGCAATCAAATGTGACACTCAACAAACCCCTAGCCAGTTCACCACTCAACAAACCCCTAGCCAGTTCACCACTCAACAAACCCCTAGCCAGTTCAAAACTCAACAAACCCCTAGCCAGTTCCCCACTCAACAAATCCCTAGCCAGTTCACCTGGTGCAACTAATGAAGCTCTTGATTAGTTGCATCAGGTGTGCTTGAGACAACACCTGTTTTGCATATTTGTGCTGTTCTGAGGGATTCTATTCAGGGGGTTGAATAATTTTGAGACTGCAGAATTCATTAAAAGTTGCATTTTCTGTTGAATTTGGGGAAACCACTTGAAGTATTCGTTGTGTTGAGCTATTTAAATTGCTTTTGTTTGATTTGTTCATTGCAAACAGCTGAAAGTCTGTAAACTTTAACAGTAAACCTGATTTGCAATGGGGGATGAATCATTTTTATTACAACTGTATACATATATATATATGCATACACACATTATATAGCTTTCATTTACCATATACCTTTAAACCCTTATATACATTTTAGATTACTATTTGTTATCAGTGTATATATGAATGTAACACTTTGTTTTAATGTATTTATGTTGTGTATGATGCACTTTTTTCCAGCTCTTTACGCTAGGTCTCTACAAAAAAAAACGACTTGTGCTAAATTACGTTTGCGCTCAAGCGGACAGGTTTACTTTCATCTTGCAGTATGCTCTCAAGTCAGCATAGTCGTGATACTGCTTATCACGATTAGTATACAGTTTTAAACAACTTTCCAATTTACTTCTATTATTAAATTTGCTTCTTTCTCTTAGTATCCTTTGCTGAAGGATAGATCTGGGAGCTAGCTGAGCGCATCAAGTCAACCAATGACAAGAGAGAAATGTGTGCATGCACCAATCACCAGCTAAAGTACATTTTAAAACAGAAGTAAATTTAAACGTCTCTTACAATGACATGCTCTATCTAAATCATGCAAGTTTAATTTTGCCTTTTCTATCCCTTTAAGATTTGTTCTAATCCTTTTGTATATGTGTTCTGGATGCAGTGATCTTAAACTATTTTAGCGATACAATTATTTTAATGTGAACTTTTATGTAAAATATATAGCAGAGTGAGTTTTCCACTCAAATAAAATAAATGAGATAGATTACAATCTCATATTGTTTTCAGTTATTCCTAAACTGCCCTTTCATACTAAGAAAAAAGTAAATGCAGATTTTCATCTGTGCCAGAACGTTTACTGTCACTTTTGATGTTGGCTGCTGAAGAAGGCGCTACAATATTACAAATAGTAGCTGATAATTGCACCACAGCAATATTGTTTTGATATTAAGCTCTGCCCTTGCTATTTCTTGCCCAGCGATTTCCATGTTACAATAATAATATTATTTTAAACACAAGGTTTTAAACTTTATTCAAAACAGGATCCATTTGACATCCTGAGAAGAAGGCATCTCTGTAGATAGTACCTAATTGATCTGGAATGCAAGCTGATTTTCATTTTCAGTGTTTGTCAAGAAGTTCACAATATCAGGAAGCAGGAGATGGTTCATCAAAGACTCGTACTCAGCCCCACTACTCATCAACTGGACAGTGGCTTGTTTTACGAATTCTGAGGAAATGCATCTCCCCGAGTCTATTGTTCTGCACTTCCTTTTGTCTTGAAGTTTTTTTTTAATAAGGAGACATGTTCCTACTGAACATATTTTTCCAGTGGGTAATTTTCTCTAATCACCGCACTTGTAGAGAGCTATAAAGAATGTTTAACACCTTAAAGCACTAGATAACAACTTATTGCAGAGAGTATTCAACACACAGCATGACCTCTGGGACAGGGAAATGTAAATGATATATTAAATTCCAAACCATATTACATATAATAAAGGGAACCTTAGAAACATTCTTTGTTAAAGGGACAGCCTAGTCAAATTTAAACTATCATGATTCAGATAGGGCATGCAATTTTAAACAACTTTACAATTTACTTTTATCATCAAATTTGCATTGTTCACTTGGCATTCTTTGTTGAAAGCTAAACCTAGACTCATATGCTAATTTCTAAGCCTTTTAAGGCCGCCTCTTATGTCAGTGTGTTTTGACAGTTTTTCACAGCTAGACAACGTTAGTTCATGTGTGCCATATAGATAATATTGTGCTCACTCCAATCGAATTACGTAGGAGTCAGCACTGATTGGCTAAAATGCATGTCTGTCAAAAGAACTGAAATAAGAGTTCAGTCTGCAGCGGCTTGGATACAAATGAATCACAGAGGTTAAAAGTATATATAATATGTTGGTTATGCAAAACTGGAGAATGGGTAATAAAGGGAATATCTATCTTTTTAAACAATAAATAATCTTGAGTAGACTGTCCCTTTAATTCTTTGGGGTGGATTTATCAAGTGTCGGACGGATATGTCCACCCGAAATCGCTAAATGCCGTCAGCATACGCTGTCGGCATTTAACATTGCACAAGCATTTCTGGTGCCGCTAGCAGGGGGTGTCAATCATCCCGATCGTATCCGGTCGGGATGATTGCAGTCCGGCACGTCAGAGGTGGCAGATGAGTTAAGGAGCAGCGGTCTTACGACTGCTGCTTCTTAAATTTTGTTTCTGGCGAGCCTGAAGGCTTGCGCAGAAACAGCTGCATTTGCAGCATAATAAATCTACCCCCCTTGTCTGATCACTTTATTTCTCTGGGTTCTAAAAAAAAAAGTTCTTAATTCATGACCCCAGGGTATACTGTCCCCAGAAATATGTAAATTTATCATAATATCATATGTTCTAAATCAATGTTTCCAGACCACAGGTTGTCAATTTACGTATTCTCACGTATGACATTCTTTCACATCAGCCTGTTAGAAGTATTTGTGTGCTGATGAGATACATAAGATTCTGTAATCATGCATAGAAAATAATAACACTACAACAAACTTTGATGAGGTGCTAAGCAAGCCCAAATATTATAGTAGCACTCCCAATTCTCAAAAGAGCCAATAGCAAGGTATTTGTTAAGTAGTTCATTTTGTCACTTTTGGATAACCTAACCTAACAGGGACTGACATTAATCCTTTCCATTTAATCCTGATATGTCATGTACTTAAGAAATCAATATTTTCTAAAAAAAAAGATAAATGGGGGGGAATCTAGACCAGGGGGTAGATTTATCATAGTGCGAGCAGACATGATACAATGTAGCATATCACGTCCGCTGCACATCGATAAATGCGACAGCATACGGTGTCGGCATTTGTCATTTCACCAGCAGTTCTTGTGAACTGCTTGTGCAATGCCGCCCCCTGCAGATTTGCGGCCAATCAGCCGCTAGCAAGGGGTGTCAATCAGCCCAATCATATTCGATTGTGTTGATTTCTGTCCGCGGCCTCAGAGCAGATGGACAAGTTATGGAGCAGCGGTCTTTAGACCGCTGCTTTATAACTTATGTTTCTGGCGAGCCTGAAGGCTCGTGGTGAAACAGGGGCATCAAGCTCCATACAGAGCTTGATAAATCAGCCCCTATGTCAAGACTATGCAAGAAAGATTACGATGTGAATTTTTCACAGAGTGGGTGGTAGAAACTGTAGATGGCACTAAAGGGACATGAAATCCAATATTTTTTATTTTATAATTTAGATAGGGAATACAATTTTACTTCTATTATAAAATTTGATTCGTTCTTATGTTATTCTTTGTTGAAGAGATTTCTGGATATGTAGTAGACATGTGCGTTTTGTTTCGTTCCGAATCGAAATTCGTATACATTTTTCAAATTTGGAGCTTTGGATCGATTAAAATTTCCGAAATTACCCTAGCAACGAAACTTAACTAATCCGAATGCATTCGTAATGAATAAATCCAAATTAGTTCGGATTTATTCGTTATTTTTGAATGGCCATGGACTAATCCCAATTACACTAGTATTGTACAGTATATTAGGTTATTTCACTCTGCTAACTCTGTGCAGGGCACATTATGTAGCTGGTACCTGTGAGGTTCGTACATAGGTGGGATGTGCTGTGTATTACACTAGTATTATGTACTGTATATTAGGTTATATACCTCTGCTAGCTCTGTGCATATTGTGCAGCTGGTACCTGTGAGGTTGGTACATAGGTGGGATGTGCTGTGTATTACACTAGTATTATGTACTGTATATTAGGTTATATACCTCTGCTAGCTCTGTGCATATTGTGCAGCTGGTACCTGTGAGGTTGGTACATAGGTGGGATGTGCTGTGTATTACACTAGTATTATGTACTGTATATTAGGTTATATACCTCTGCTAGCTTTGTGCATATTGTGCAGCTGGTACCTGTGAGGTTGGTACTTAGGTGGGATGTGCTGTGTATTACACTAGTATTATGTACTGTATATTAGGTTATATACCTCTGCTAGCTCTGAACATATTATGCAGCTGGTACCTGTGAGGTTGGTACATAGGTGGGATGTGCTGTGTATTACACTAGTATTATGTACTGTATATTAGGTTATATACCTCTGCTAGCTCTGTGCATATTGTGCAGCTGGTGCCTGTGAGGTTGGTACATAGGTGGGCTGTGCTGTGTATTACACTAGTATTATGTACTGTATATTAGGTTATATACCTCTGCTAGCTCTGTGCATATTGTGCATTTGGTACCTGTGAGGTTGGTACATAGGTGGGATGTGCTGTGTATTACACTAGTATTATGTACTGTATATTAGGTTATATACCTCTGCTAGCTCTGTGCATATTGTGCAGCTGGTAGCTGTGAGGTTGGTACTTAGGTGGGATGTGCTGTGTATTACACTAGTATTATGTACTGTATATTAGGTTATATACCTCTGCTAGCTTTGTGCATATTGTGCAGCTGGTACCTGTGAGGTTGGTACTTAGGTGGGATGTGCTGTGTATTACACTAGTATTATGTACTGTATATTAGGTTATATACCTCTGCTAGCTCTGAACATATTATGCAGCTGGTACCTGTGAGGTTGGTACATAGGTGGGATGTGCTGTGTATTACACTAGTATTATGTACTGTATATTAGGTTATATACCTCTGCTAGCTCTGTGCATATTGTGCAGCTGGTGCCTGTGAGGTTGGTACATAGGTGGGCTGTGCTGTGTATTACACTAGTATTATGTACTGTATATTAGGTTATATACCTCTGCTAGCTCTGTGCATATTGTGCATTTGGTACCTGTGAGGTTGGTACATAGGTGGGATGTGCTGTGTATTACACTAGTATTATGTACTGTATATTAGGTTATATACCTCTGCTAGCTCTGTGCATATTGTGCAGCTGGTAGCTGTGAGGTTGGTACTTAGGTGGGATGTGCTGTGTATTACACTAGTATTATGTACTGTATATTAGGTTATATACCTCTGCTAGCTCTGTGCATATTGTGCAGTTGGTACCTGTGAGGTTGGTACATAGGTGGGATGTGCTGTGTATTACACTAGTATTATGTACTGTATATTAGGTTATATACCTCTGCTAGCTCTGTGCATATTGTGCAGCTGGTACCTGTGAGGTTGGTACATAGGTGGGATCTGCTGTGTATTACACTAGTATTATGTACTGTATATTAGGTTATATACCTCTGCTAGCTCTGTGCATATTGTGCAGTTGGTACCTGTGAGGTTGGTACATAGGTGGGATGTGCTGTGTATTACACTAGTATTATGTACTGTATATTAGGTTATATACCTCTGCTAGCTCTGTGCATATTGTGCAGTTGGTACCTGTGAGGTTGGTACATAGGTGGGATCTGCTGTGTATTACACTAGTATTATGTACTGTATATTAGGTTATATACCTCTGCTAGCTCTGTGCATATTGTGCAGCTGGTACCTGTGAGGTTGGTACATAGGTGGGATGTGCTGTGTATTACACTAGTATTATGTACTGTATATTAGGTTATATACCTCTGCTAGCTCTGTGCATATTGTGCAGCTGGTAGCTGTGAGGTTGGTACATAGGTGGGATGTGCTGTGTATTACACTAATATTATGTACTGTATATTAGGTTATATACCTCTGCTAGCTCTGTGCATATTGTGCAGCTGGTACCTGTGAGGTTGGTACATAGGTGGGATCTGCTGTGTATTACACTAGTATTATGTACTGTATATTAGGTTATATACCTCTGCTAGCTCTGTGCATATTGTGAAGTTGGTACCTGTGAGGTTGGTACATAGGTGGGATGTGCTGTGTATTACACTAGTATTATGTACTGTATATTAGGTTATATACCTCTGCTAGCTCTGTGCATATTGTGCAGTTGGTACCTGTGAGGTTGGTACATAGGTGGGATGTGCTGTGTATTACACTAGTATTATGTACTGTATATTAGGTTATATACCTCTGCTAGCTCTGTGCATATTGTGCAGCTGGTACCTGTGAGGTTGGTACATAGGTGGGATGTGCTGTGTATTACACTAGTATTATGTACTGTATATTAGGTTATATACCTCTGCTAGCTCTGTGCATATTGTGCAGCTGGTACCTGTGAGGTTGGTACTTAGGTGGGATGTGTTGTGTATTACACTAGTATTATGTACTGTATATTAGGTTATATACCTCTGCTAGCTCTGTGCATATTGTGCAGCTGGTACCTGTGAGGTTGGTACATAGGTGAGATGTGCTGTGTATTACACTAGTATTATGTACTGTATATTAGGTTATATACCTCTGCTAGCTCTGTGCATATTGTGCAGCTGGTACCTGTGAGGTTGGTACATAGGTGGGATGTGCTGTGTATTACAATAGTATTATGTACTGTATATTAGGTTATATACCTCTGCTAGCTCTGTGCATATTATGCAGCTGGTACCTGTGAGGTTGGTACATAGGTGGGATGAGCTGTGTATTACATTAGTATTATGTACTGTATATTAGGTTATATACCTCTGCTAGCTCTGTGCATATTGTGCAGTTGGTACCTGTGAGGTTGGTACATAGGTGGGATGTGCTGTGTATTACACTAGTATTATGTACTGTATATTAGGTTATATACCTCTGCTAGCTCTGTGCATATTGTGCAGTTGGTACCTGTGAGGTTGGTACATAGGTGGGATGTGCTGTGTATTACACTAGTATTATGTACTGCAGTGACGTGCATTCATTAGAGGCAAGTGAGGCAGCGCCTCCCCTGGCCAATGTGGGCATTACATCTATTTTTTAATTTAAAAAAAAAAAAAAAAAAAAAGTTGTTTTTTTTTCTTATTTTTTTTTTTTTACATATGAAAGGTGACCCCCCTACCCCCCCACCCCTCCACCAAATTATGCTTCTTATTGCAATGCAATTTTATTGTTTCCGTTTCCTCCGTAATTTAACTTTACTTACTACA